>NC_056733.1:1566416302-1566716302 GCF_019279795.1 Protopterus annectens | reverse complement strand
AACATACCATATACCCACCTAATCATGAAGGTTGTCAGCTCTAGATAAGGGGAGGTCATTGCGGCTCTGCAGTCATCCTTCATCAGCGTTACAATTGACTACAATAGCCCCTGTGGGATGTACCTCAGCAGACACCTCCATCAACTGTAAAGTCCCCAAAAGTACCTCACCAGGCGTATCAAAGAGCTTGAACAGATGCCATGTGTTGCCTGATTAAACAAACTGTAGCTCCACACACTGCCATACTGCCCACCCAGAGGCAAACTGTGCCTGATGTATAAAGCCATGTCCAAGCTGGAATCAATGAACATGCTGCACCTTGTACAATCTGAATGGCAGTGAGCTATGCACATAAGAGACCTGAACCCCAGCACTGACATACATAGGACAAGCTGTACTGAATGATCCATAACACAGAAGCCACCCCCACTCATGAGTAAACTCCCAGTACAGGTTAGCCAGAAAGTCACCCATCGACTCTCCTCAAGAGAAATCTTGATGAGTGGATGGGAGATGGTAGGTTTACCCTGGGTATCACTGTTATGTCACGGGTAGACGGAGGCCCAGTATACTAACCATGACATATGTCATGGCAAACTCCACTTACAATGTGTGTCAAAGAACAAACACACTCCCCGACTAGAATAAGAAATGGCCTAGGGCACATCGCTAGTGTTTGGCAATGTACACCTATGTTGTGGAATACACTACCAATGTTGGACAAGCCTGGTTTAAGTAGTTCATATCTGAACATAATGCAACATGGTCAGATGTGCACAACTGGCCCCTAACCAGGCTGTTGTGCTCACTATGAAAATGTAAAGCAGTGATAGGACTAAAGCCCAGGATACTGTCCACCACAGTGAAAGTACTGAACCAGTACACTATACGGTACTACAGTGTTAAGTCAGTATGAAAGGATGTTGACAACTGTATGCAAAGTATCCCATGCAAAACCTGCAGGCACAGTATAATCCCTGTTGTGTTCAGACACAAAGCAGTTGGACAGTAACTACACAACACACAGCCATAAATATGAGATATTGTAGAAGTTCACACTCATCCACGAATGTGGTGGGCTGCAGAGTTCAACATATGGAAAGCTCACACTGGGCATGCTCGCACACTTTGATAAATGAGATATAGGTCAGACAACATGCCATGGGAAGCCTGAACTGGGCATGTTCACACACTTAGGCCAAATCTCAGTTTAGCAGTTGGCCACACATATCTGGTATTTGTACGTGTTATTCCAGGAACCAACCACATTACAGAAATCTGCCCAGTGCACACAGTTAAATGACTACAGAGACATACGTGATATAGTGGATCCCTCCCATATTCAAACTTCTTCCACAGATACACAAGTTGTTCTTAGAAACAGGGAATGCTATGGCAATAAAGACCTGCAAACAGTCTATCAGCAACAAATATTGTGCATCTGACAATTAAACATATTGGTGTAGAGGTCAACACTAGGCTGTTTGCCCTAGGGAATGACAGCTTAGCCAGAGTGTGCTTGGCATCTGCCTCCCCAGTACAGTAGGCTACTTTGCCACTGTAAAGTAGGTCACATAAGGCACCATGTGAGGCTAGTGTGCTGTGCCTCTGTCAAGCAGGGACACAGTGGAGATCCCAGGGGTTGAATTTGCTAAGCCACATCCATGTTGTTGGTGTGTGCTGGAAGAGGGTTGCTGAGGACCTCTAACAGTAAGTGGGCATCAATAACAGACTGAGGGGAGCCTTATCTGCATTGTCTGGACAATTTCACTGTCAACACTTTGTCGTGATGATTATGAGGGATTGAAGTGTCGTGCCAGTACTGTTCAGAGATGTCCTCCCTCTGTGGGCTACTGCTCTGCAATGTATTAGCTCACTCTGTCTGTTGGGCAGCTCATATATGGCTGGTGTACATCTGACAGGTGTCCTGTTGTGGAGCAGTCATGGGTATATTTGGGATAGCATGATCAATGCAAACCTTCCACATGCTCATAGAAAGCAATTGTCAAGGACAATGCAGAGTGGCCTATATACTACCCCAGCATGGGTCCTTTGAAGTCTTCCACCCCAGTCTTCACAAGTGTAAAGTCTCCTTTTGATAAATACACTTTGTTTGCAGTGACAACCTTGCCTGGGGGTGGGGATGGGATATGGATGTCCAGGAAAAGGTGGGTATGGCCAGATATCAACAATGGTGGTCTACCTCTGGTGTGGAACAGTGAGTACCCATGTTTCAGATGGTCAGGTGCAATATTTATTCCCCCTTGTGGCTGTGGTGAGTGGTTCTGCCATAGCACATGGACTCACAAATTGTAGTGACTGTAGGGTAATGTTGTAGAGGCCTGAGTAGTTCCCACACACAATATAACTGTACCTGACGTTAACAACTGGAATGGTGTATGTGAACACCTGCATATCTTGGCACTGTTCCCAGGGAAGCAAAGTGTGTGTCCTGGATGTGGGAGGGGTGGTCTGAACTGGTTGTGTTGTGTGTTACAGGTCCTGTGGTCACGAAGCATGGTATAGAACATAACCTGCCAGAGCGATGTGCATATCTGACCCTGAAGTAGGTGGCTGCAAATGCATATATATGCTATCCCCCACCTGACAGGTAGTACTAGATGTACATACCTCTGTAGAAATAATGATGTCAGCACCCTATAAATACTGCAGGTGCAGAGCAGGTGCCCAGTAATTTGGATAGAGTGTGCTACTAAGGCATCTCTCTCAAGTGTTGTAATATACTTAAGTAGGGGTTTGAATCCTGCAAATGCTCAGTGTGGGTGAGCGGCGTTGGTGTGTGTGCAAGTCTCTGTGAGGGAAATGTCCCTTTTGGCAACTGAGAAAACACACTACAGGATGCACATTCCCCTTTCTAAACACTGATGATGTCAGCACCCTATAAGTAAAGCAGGAGAAGGGAAATCTCCCAGTAATGCGAATTGCACGCTCCGCTAATGCGTCTGTTTCAAGTATCATAACATAGTTAGGTAGGGGTTTGAATCCTGTAAATGCTCAGTGTGTGTGGAGGGAGGTTAGTGTGTGTGCAATTCTGTGTGAGGGAAATGTCCCTTTTGGCAACTAGGAGAACACACTACAGGATGCACATTCCCCTTTCAAAACACTGATGATGTCAGCACCCTATAAGTACAGCAGGAGAAGGGAAACCTCCCAGTAATGCAAATAGTGCGCTCTGCTAATGTGTCCATCTTGTGTTCCATAACATAGTTATATAGGGGTTTGAATCCTGCAAATGGCAAGTGTGTGTTTTTGGGTGAGGGGGGGGGGTTAGTGTGTGTGCAATTCTGTGTGAGAGAAATGTCCCTTTTGGCAACTAGGAGAACACACGACAGGATGCACATTCCCCTTTCTAAACACTGATGATGTCAGCACCCTATAAGTACAGCAGGAGAAAGGAAACCTCCCAGTAATGCGAATAGCGTGCTCTGCTAATATGTCCATCTTGAGTGTCATACCATAGTTAGATAGGGGTTTGAATCCTGCCAATGGCAAGGGTGTGTGTGTGGGGGGGTAGGGTGTGTGCAATTACATGTGTGAGAGAGCTGACCATTTTGCCAACCAGTACAACACACCAGCTGCTGCATATCCCAATCTCTACACAGAGATGATGTCAGCACCCTACAAGTACAGCAGAAGAGGGCAAATCTCCCAGTAATGCAAATAGCATGCTCTGCTACTGTGTCTCTCACTACTGTCATAGCACAGTTAGTTATGGCTTTGAATTCCACACGTCACGTGTGTTTTTGTCACACAGAATGCCCATGTGTGTGGGTTGTTGTTCACAATAATGCATGACATCGAGTAAACCAGTAATGGCAATGGACACAGATGATGTATGTGTGTGCCAAATACACATATGTACCTGTGACCTTCAATAGTTCCCATGTCTGATGCCTGCCATATGTGAATACATGGTATTTGCACTGGATAGCATTATGACTGTGGTCTTCTGTGCTGGTGCTGCATGTGATATGTGTATATACAGTGTAAGATGTATATGGTATCATCCTAGCAGCGAGGGATACACATCTGGTCAGGGGCTTATAGTCTACATGTTGTTGATGAACAGGTGCTGCATGTTTTCACCTGTTGTGGGAGTGGTAACAAGTTGTTCCATAGCAATGCAGTGACTACATGCTAGGAACCTTTCAGCTAGGGTGTTGTAGCTACAGTAATTCATCAGCATTCAGTAATACGTCAGCATTCCTGGTGAGGGTATGATACCAACCAAGGTCAGGGTCATACCAGCCTGTGCCACATGCTCAGAGTGCCATTCCATGTTCCCTATCATGTAGTCCAGGGAGGTACATCACAGGTCAGCCATAGTGGCATGGACAATGACTGAATCATATGTGTCCATGACTCTGACTGACCTGTATACTTGTGTTATGTGGTGGACCATAGTGCCCCACGGGCATATCACTGTGACCTTCACCTTGTCCAGCCTAGTGAGCAGGACCTCACTGTACCGGACAATAAAGGTACCTAACACAACTGTAGCAGGTGTGTTGTCTAGCCGTACAGGCTGTGACTGTTTGGCACACAGGATTTGTGTGCTATGTGTTGCACGTGCTGTGTTCTGGCTTAACGTATGCCTGTGTGCCAGCTGCAGAGGTGTCTGCTGCTCAGGCAGGATGCTATTCTGAGGCTCCACGAATGGCCCAGTGTGTTCACGTGTTTGGATTGCTGTCAGTGTAGGTCTACATCAGACTGGTATTGTAGTCACTGTAGTATTTCATGCCACCTGACAGGTTATGCCAGTACTGGGTTCAGAGTGCTTAGTCCCCAGTTTGGCTATGTGGTTGCATCTCATACATGTGGTGTACGTCCATGTGTAGGGGAGAGGGTTGACTGTGTACATGTGGCAGCTGTATCATTGCCACATGACCCACATATTCCACAACTGTACCATAGAGGTGACTGACAGGTGACCTTTGCATATGCTTACCATAGTATTGTGATTGCCATGGTGATTAACAGCACATAGGGCCAATGGGGAACAAGGTACATAGGTTCATAGGTTCATAGGTTCATACTAGGCTATCTGCCCTAGGACATTTATAAGCCTAGCCAGAATGTGTTTGGCTTTCGCCACCCATTTTAAATTTATTTTGCTATGCCCTTTTTCGAGGTTAGTATACTGTGCCTCTGTCTAACAGTGACACAGAAGTGATACCCGGGGTAAACCTATGATCTCCCATCCACTCATCAAGATTCCTCTTGAATAGAGTCAATGAGGGACTCTGCCTAACCTGGACTGGGATTTTATTCCAGAGTGAAGGGAGCCTCTGGGTTATGAATCTGTCCCTCCAGCATGTCCTATTTATTTCAGTGCTGAGGTTCAAGTCTCTCGAGCGCGTAGCTCGATGGGATTTGGATATTCTGAGGTGCAACATGTCCATTAATTCTGGATTGGACATGGCTTTATACGTTAGGCATAGATCGCCTCTGAACAGGCGGTATGCCACTGAGTAAAGCTGGAGTTTCTTTAACCGGGCAGCATATGGCATCTGTTTGAGCCCTTTGATCCTCTTGGTGAGGTACTTTTGGGGTCTTTCCAGTTGTTGCAGGTGTCTGGTAAGGTACATCCCAACAGGGGCATTGTACTCAATTATGGGCCTGATGAGGGATGAGTAAAGAGGCACGATGACCTCCCCTGATCTAGATGTGAATCCCTTCATGATGAGGTGGGCTATATAAAATGTTTTTCTAACCACTTTGGCCACATGGTTGTCAAATGAGAGATTGCTATCAACTGGGTCCCCAGGTCCCTAATTACTTCTTTTGTACTTAATGGATTACCACCTATGTGGTAATTTGTGGGCACTTTGTTTTTGCCAAAGGGGATGACTATACACTTTTTGGCATTTAGCTTGAGGCCATGGCTCTGGCACCAGTTGTCTGTTTCTATGAGGCCCTTTTGGAGGATGCTTGTGCCGGCTGGAGAGTTGATTATGGCGGCCAGTTTGCAGTCATCTGCGAACTTGGGCAGCCACAGTCCTTCCATGTTGGCCTGTACCTCCGAGAAATATATACCGAACAAGAGAGGTCCCAGGACTGATCCTTTTTTTGGGAAAAACCTGACGTTAACAACTGGAATGGTGTATGTGAACACCTGCATATCTTGGCACTGTTCCCAGGGAAGCAAAGTGTGTGTCCTGGATGTGGGAGGGTGGTCTGAACTGGTTGTGTTGTGTGTTACAGGTCCTGTGGTCACGAGCATGGTATAGAACATAACCTGCCAGAGCGATGTGCATATCTGACCCTGAAGTAGGTGGCTGCAAATGCATATATGCTATCCCCACCTGACAGGTAGTACTAGATGTACATACCTCTGTAGAAATAATGATGTCAGCACCTATAAATACTGCAGGTGCAGAGCAGGTGCCCAGTAATTTGGATAGAGTGTGCTACTAAGGCATCTCTCTCAAGTGTTGTAATATACTTAAGTAGGGGTTTGAATCCTGCAAATGCTCAGTGTGGGTGAGGCGTTGGTGTGTGTGCAAGTCTCTGTGAGGGAAATGTCCCTTTTGGCAACTGAGAAAACACACTACAGGATGCACATTCCCCTTTCTAAACACTGATGATGTCAGCACCCTATAAGTAAAGCAGGAGAAGGGAAATCTCCAGTAATGCGAATTGCCCGGCTAATCGTCTGTTTCAAGTATCATAACATAGTTAGGTAGGGGTTTGAATCCTGTAAATGCTCAGTGTGTGTGGAGGGAGGTTAGTGTGTGTGCAATTCTGTGTGAGGAAATGTCCTTTGGCAACTGGGAAAACACACTACAGGATGCACATTCCCCTTTCAAAACACTGATGATGTCAGCACCCTATAAGTACAGCAGGAGAAGGAAAACTCCCAATAATGCAAATAGCGCGCTTTGCTAATGTGTCCATCTTGTATTCCATAACATAGTTAGATAGGGGTTTGAATCCTGCAAATGGCAAGTGTGTGTTTGGGTGAGGGGGTTTGTGTGTGTGCAATTCTGTGTGAGAGAAATGTCCCTTTTTGGCAACTAGGAGAACACACGACAGGATGCACATTCCCCTTTCTAAACACTGATGATGTCAGCACCCTATAAGTACAGCAGGAGAAGGAACCTCCCAGTAATCACGAATAGCGTGCTCTGCTAATATGTCCATCTTGAGTGTCATACCATAGTTAGATAGGGTTTGAATCCTGCCAATGGCAAGGGTGTGTGTGTGTGGGGGGTAGGGTGTGTGCAATTACATGTGTGAGAGAGCTGACCCTTTTGACAACCAGTACAACACACCAGCTGCTGCATATTCCAAACTCTACACAGAGATGATGTCAGCACCCTACAAGTACAGCAGAAGAGGCAAATCTCCCAGTAATGCAAATAGCATGCTCTTCTACTATGTCTATCACTACTGTCATAGCACAGTTAGTTATGGCTTTGAATTCCACAAATGCCACGTGTGTTTTTGTCACACAGAATGCCCATGTGTGTGGGTTGTTGTTCACAATAATGCATGACATCGAGTAAACCAGTAATGGCAATGGACACAGATGATGTATGTGTGTGCCAAATACACATATGTACCTGTGACCTTCAATAGTTCCCATGTCTGATGCCTGCCATATGTGAATACATGGTATTTGCACTGGATAGCATTATGACTGTGGTCTTCTGTGCTGGTGCTGCATGTGATATGTGTATATACAGTGTAAGATGTATATGGTATCATCCTAGCAGCGAGGATACACATCTGGTCAGGGGCTTATAGTCTACATGTTGTTGATGAACAGGTGCTGCATGTTTTCACCTGTTGTGGGAGTGGTAACAAGTTGTTCCATAGCAATGCAGTGACTACATGCTAGGAACCTTTCAGCTAGGGTGTTGTAGCTACAGTAATTCATCAGCATTCAGTATCGTCAGCATTCCTGGTGAGGGTATGATACCAACCAAGGTCAGGGTCATACCAGCCTGTGCCACATGCTCAGAGTGCCATTCCATGTTCCCTATCATGTAGTCCAGGGAGGTACATCACAGGTCAGCCATAGTGGCATGGACAATGACTGAATCATATGTGTCCATGACTCTGACTGACCTGTATTCTTGTGTTATGTGGTGGACCATAGTGCCCCACGGGCATATCACTGTGACCTTCACCTTGTCCAGCCTAGTGAGCAGGACCTCACTGTACCCGGACAATAAAGGTACCTAACACAACTGTAGCAGGTGTGTTGTCTAGCCATTACAGGCTGTGACTGTTTGGCACACAGGATTTGTGTGCTATGTGTTGCACGTGCTGTGTTCTGGCTTAACGTATGCCTGTGTGCCAGCTGCAGAGGTGTCTGCTGCTCAGGCAGGATGCTATTCTGAGGCTCCACGAATGGCCCAGTGTGTTCACGTGTTTGGATTGCTGTCAGTGTAGGTCTACATCAGACTGGTATTGTAGTCACTGTAGTATTTCATGCCACCTGACAGGTTATGCCAGTACTGGGTTCAGAGTGCTTAGTCCCCAGTTTGGCTATGTGGTTGCATCTCATACATGTGGTGTACGTCCATGTGTAGGGGAGAGGGTTGACTGTGTACATGTGGCAGCTGTATCATTGCCACATGACCCACATATTCCACAACTGTACCATAGAGGTGACTGACAGGTGACCTTTGCATATGCTTACCATAGTATTGTGATTGCCATGGTGATTAACAGCACATAGGGCCAATGGGGAACAAGGTACATAGGTTCATAGGTTCATAGGTTCATACTAGGCTATCTGCCCTAGGACATTTATAAGCCTAGCCAGAATGTGTTTGGCTTTTCGCCACCCATTTTAAATTTATTTTGCTATGCCCTTTTTGAGGTTAGTATACTGTGCCTCTGTCTAACAGTGACACAGAAGTGATACCCGGGGTAAACCTATGATCTCCCATCCACTCATCAAGATTCCTCTTGAATAGAGTCAATGAGGGACTCTGCCTAACCTGGACTGGGATTTTTATTCCAGAGTGAAGGGAGCCTCTGGGTTATGAATCTGTCCTCCAGCATGTCCTATTTATTTCAGTGCTGAGGTTCAAGTCTCTCGAGCGCGTAGCTCGATGGGATTTGGATATTCTGAGGTGCAACATGTCCATTAATTCTGGATTGGACATGGCTTTATACGTTAGGCATAGATCGCCTCTGAACAGGCGGTATGCCACTGAGTAAAGCTGGAGTTTCTTTAACCGGGCAGCATATGGCATCTGTTTGAGCCCTTTGATCCTCTTGGTGAGGTACTTTTGGGGTCTTTCCAGTTGTTGCAGGTGTCTGGTAAGGTACATCCCAACAGGGGCATTGTACTCAATTATGGGCCTGATGAGGGATGAGTAAAGAGGCACGATGACCTCCCCTGATCTAGATGTGAATCCCTTCATGATGAGGTGGGCTATATAAAATGTTTTCTAACCACTTTGGCCACATGGTTGTCAAATGAGAGATTGCTATCAACTGGGTCCCCAGGTCCCTAATTACTTCTTTTGTACTTAATGGATTACCACCTATGTGGTAATTTGTGGGCACTTTGTTTTGCCAAAGGGATGACTATACACTTTTTGGCATTTAGCTTGAGGCCATGGCTCTGGCACCAGTTGTCTGTTTCTATGAGGCCCTTTTGGAGGATGCTTGTGCCGGCTGGAGAGTTGATTATGGCGGCCAGTTTGCAGTCATCTGCGAACTTGGGCAGCCACAGTCCTTCCATGTTGGCCTGTACCTCCGAGAAATATATACCGAACAAGAGAGGTCCCAGGACTGATCCTTGTGGGACACGACTTGTAACTGGTTTGGAGTCTGACATGGCTCCAGCAATTCTAACCATGTGGGTTCTGTCCTTGAGCCAGTTTGCAATCCATCTAGTGACATAGGGGTTTATATTTAAGCTGGTGAGCTTCTCTATAATGCCCGAGTGGGGTATTGTATCGAAGGCTTTTGCGAGGTCCAGGTAGGCTGTGTGGACCACCTTCCCCTCGTCAATGGCCTTGGTGACTGTTTCAAAGCAATCAACCAGGTTTAAGAGGCAGGATCTGCCCTTAACAAAGCCGAACTGGGTAGGATCCAGTGTCTGTAGGTCCCCAATATCTTTATTTATGAGGTCCATGATGATCCTTTCTATAGCTTTGCAGACCAAGCTAGTCAGGCTTATGGGGCGATAGTTTCCAGGATCCATTGAGGCACCATCTTTATGGAGAGGGACCACTGTTGCTGTACGCCACTCTTTGGGCACATATCCTGTAGTAAGGCTGAGATTGAACAGTAGTTTTATGTTTGGGTTTAGCTCTTCTTGGAGTTCATGTAGGACACAGCCCGGGACACCGTCTGGTCCCATTGATGCTGTATTTTTTGCTTTGGAGAGGGCGGCTCTTACCTGAGCATCTGAGATGTCAGGGGGGCAGCACTCTGCTGGGATAGATATTTGCCCTTTTGGTGTGAAGGGGGGGAGAAGTTTGCGCTGAACCTGTCAGCTAGGATGTTGGCAATGTCTGTGGGTTCGGTGTTTCCTTTGTCATTTTGGACTAATTCTGAGCATATCTGGGAATTACCACCCAGGTTCCTAACATAACTAAAGAAAGCCTTGTGATTATCGTTAGTGTCCTGTGCAATTTTCTCTTGAAGCTGGCCTTAGACAATTTTATGAGTGCCCGTAGTTTTTTGCTAATACTGATCAGTGATGCCTTCCCTTTTTGGGATTTTGCTCTATCATTTAGTAGCTTCCTCCTTCTATTGTATAGTTTGTTTATGGCTGGGGTCCACCAGACAGGATGTCTGCCTTTGGAGGATTGGGTCTTGGTTTTATTTTGGATCGCATGATCCATGCATTCCTGAAGGTGTCCATAGAATGTGTTTATAGAGGATTCTGCGGTCTGGGCCGTATTTTCCACAGGCCCGGGGCTTTGAAGGATTCCACCTTGGTTTTGAGGAGTGTGAATTTGCTTTAGAGAAGTTTTTCACTGTGGTTTTCTGGGCAGGGGGTGGGGTCGGGATGTGAATATCCAGTGAGATTAGTTTATGGTCTGATCTTACCAGTCAGGGATACACTTCTGGTCTGGAGCATAGAGTCCCCATGTTGGTGATGATCAGGTCCAGTATGTTTTCCCCTCTTGTGGGAGTGGTAACAAGTTATTCCATAGCATTTGAGTTTATAAATTCTAGGATCCTTTGGGCTAGGGTGTTGGAGCTAGAGTAATGCTCCCAGTCTATGTTTGGGTAGTTGAAGTCGCCCAATATAATGGTGTTTGGAGAGACCTTCATATTTTCCAGGGTTCTCAGGAAGGCCAAGTGGGGTTCCTGGGTTTGGGAGGGTGGTCTGTAGCAGGCTATAAACTGGAAGGCAGTTTTACCCACTGTTAGTTGCACATGGATAGTCTCTGATGCTTCGTGCTTTGCCACCAACCTGGAGGTGTGGGTATCTTTGATGAATATCGATACTCCCCCTCCTTTTGTGGTTCGGTCCAAGTTATGGGGCCGCAAAGCATGGTATGAGGTATAACCTGGTAGTGCTGTGGTGCTCTCGGTAGCCCTGAACCAGGTATCTGTTACTGCACAGATATCGATGTTCTCCATGCTAAGGAGAGTTTCGAGTGCATGCATCTTGAAGTTTAGACTTCTGGCGTTGAGTAGCATTACTCTTAGTTTCTTATCCCTTGTGATACCTATGGAGGTGGATTTGTCCTTTGAGCCTTGCCTAAAAAAGCCACTATGGGGGTAGCAAGAGCCTTTGCCAATATCCGAAAGCCCAGGGGTGACAGGTGCAAGCCGTCCCTAGCGAAGCAGGTGGTTCAACAGAAGGTGAGTATGTGAGGGTGTAGTGCCTGTGATTAGTTAGCACTGGCATATATGACTGCTCACGTGGACAAATGCCAGGTAAGTCATATGCAATGTGTCACAGGCAACGTACATGTGAACAGGACAAACAGTGACATTCTGTCAAGTGAGACATGGACATACATATAGTAAGCTATGCAGATGTCACTAGGAGTCCGCAGAAGCTCTGTAACTCTGCATTGCAGGTGGGATCAATGTTCCAGGGTAACTGCAAGCAAACATGCATGCAAACAAAGCTACAGTAATCAGGGCTGCATGTAGTCCATTGTACAACAAACAAGCTGTATCACTTCCAGTAGGTAACAGTGCAAATATGCAGGCACTATACACATGTACATGGAAATGCACAGGTCAGATGGCTAGGGTCCAGTCTCAGCGCACACAAGTGTACAGACCATGTACCGTCAGGATGTACAATAACTGGATGGAAACCCATGTGCTCATACCTGCAGTAATACACGTCAAATAACAGACACTGAGCCTTCACTCAGTGGTTCCATACTTAGTAGGATGTATGCTACCTGGCCTGCCACCACAGTATCCCTGACATGTATGGGGACTCTCCCTCCTGTGACAGTTAGTTTTGTGTGTTGGGGCTGTCTAGCATGGTATGAGATGTGAACTTGCAGTGCTAGGGTGCTCCTGTGTGTCCTGTACCAGTCGTGTAGTACTGTACACATATTAACATCCTCAAACATCCGCATTGCAGAGTCCAGTGTGGGCAACATGCCACTTGCAGTTTACATCCTTCATTGCATATCAGTACTTTCATTACCTTATCCCCTGTGCTACCTATGTATGTAGCTTTCTGTTGACATCCTTACCACCAGTATGCCAACATGTGCAGATGATACACTATGGTACTTACCATGGGTGTAGACAACAGTACATGACAATCATACCCTTACTGCATCAGGCATGCTGGGATATACCCACAATTATATCAGCACACAGTACTGTTAACAACATGATACTATTACTACACGTCTATGTAGTCACCCTGTGCATCAACAACATGTTAACCTGTACCTGCCCTGATGTTACAGATTGCAGGAGGTGGCACAGTTTCATCATAGCACAGGGTGTGAACTTAGTATGCCTGAGTCAGCCACCGATACCACCAATTGACATGTATGTGCATGTGTGTTGGTGAGGGACAGCAGTACAAGGTGGGGCAATGCTGATGCAGTGTGTGCATGTATGCAGTAGCCCTAGGTGTTGTCAATTCGCATGTGTGTATGGATGCACACAGTTCCACCTCATGGCTGCCATATACTGGTGTTTGTGGACAGCAACAGACTGTACCTGCCAGGTCATACAGATCAGTGTCTCTGGCCATGGACACGGTACCTGTGCCTTGCAGGGGTGCTATGGACCGTATCCAGTACCAACCCAGACTGGGTACTGTCATCAGAAGCAGGTGTTCATTGACTGGACACAGATCCCTGTCAGGCTTGGCCAGAGCCATGTGCACGTGGTCTCCTGGGGCGGTCTGATGACAGCACAGACCCAGCATTGCTGGGGCTGCTGCTGGCACTATGAGGGCGGCCGCGGCCCTGTTGTCATCCGTGATGACTGCCAGCTGCTGCTGTTGCTGGCATACACCTACGTCAATGCCTCAACCGTCCACCATCGCCCTGGCTCATGGACATGTAGTTGTGGAACCAGTCTAATATGTCCCCACAACATCTGTCTATGACATTGGTGAAATTACGGATGGCAGCCGCAATGTCATGCATACTGTCAGCCATGGCTGTGTGACATGCTGTCAGCTACCTCAGACCTTGTCTGGTGTACCGTTCCATACGTGACTGTGCCTGCATGACAGCCCGAAACATAGCTGAGGTTGGAAGACCTCTGTGGGCATGTCTGACAGGGGCAGTATGCCCACAGTTGCTCCCACGAGAACCCCTGGACATCTGTCTGTGTGGTACCATCTCAGGGCCATGCCCATGGCTGCTGTGTGGGGACGCATGTGCCACAGATACCACATTACCCTGGTCAATGCCCACTGTATCCTGTCATTCACCTAGGGACATTGGTGACAAAGGGTGTATTGGCAGGATAACTGTGCACATTGATGGGGTTGACAGCTGTGTACTGTCAATTGGCTGACCAATGACGGACCCTGGCATACCTTCCTGTGCCATTACACAGATGTCATCATTATCAGTACCCATGGCACCTGATTCAGGTTCCCTGCTTCATGACACCAGAGCAGCACCAGAACCTGTGGGAGGGAAACAGGAAACACAGTTTACAATGTCTACACAATATTACCAGTGATGCACACATCCACACATGCACAGGTCCACACATGCACAAATGCACACATGCACACATGCACACATGCTCAGGTGCACAGGTGCACAGGTGCACAGGTGCACACATGCACACAGTTGCACACATGCACACATGCACACAGTTGCACACAGTTGCACACTACTCAGTATGCGAGATATCAACACACAGACACACCTGCATGCATACACAGAGCAGTACTCAGTGAGCCTAATATTACTATTACTATCAAGACTATTAAAGGTATTGCTAATACACACTCACCAGCATGGATAGGCTGCATTGCTGTTACACTGGAGGGACCTGCAGAAGTGAGGAAACTAATGTCAGTGGGCACAACTGTGCCATTGTTACTGAGTATGATACAGGTCAGTAGTACAACAGTCGCCTTTCACAGGTCAGCTGCTGATATTGAGAATATCACACTTGCGCATTAAATACTATGATGACATACACAAACCAAGGACACACCTCACACATGCATTAACTACCAGTGTACACAACAGTCAACTATACATATGGCATATTACTTGCACGCTCGTAGTCTTGCTGCTCATGGCTCCAGCCTCCATCATAATGCATGTCTGCTGCTGTTGTTGTTGTTGGCGGACTGGAGCCACAACACTTATGAGTAGTCCCTCCAGTCTGGTGAGTGGGGGATGTGTAGCCACCCCATCACCTGTGCAACCTGTTGCCTGTTGATATCCGACGCACGCTGATGGACATTTCTGATTAAATCACTGCAGTGATGTCGTACCTTTTCATATGTCCTATTATGCGTGCCTATGTCATTTACCCGACGGACCAGGTCTTGCCACAGTGCAGCCCTCTCCTGCTGATTCTGGCTGGTGCAGGAAAAGAGTATTGCATAATCCCGCACCAGGCTCTGGTGTATCTCCTCATCCTCAGCTGCAGAGTAAGCTGGATTGCATGGGTGAGCCATGGTCCTGAAAAAGGAAATAACATGATATCAGCAAAATATGTCAGCAGAATTTGGCACACATACTACACATGCTACTCGACTGTTGTGATACAACATATCTCACATATATAGCATCTGTCTGTCTATTGGTGGATACACATGTAAATGGCCAGGTATCATTGCTCAGCCAACAACTGTGCAACAGTACCTGGCACACTCCATATGACATACTACCAAACCCCAGCAGTCAACACTGATTGAGGTCCAAAGCACCTCCTCACTCTGGGGGTTTGTATCAAGGTACTGTATGGGGTACATCATCAACTACTGTGAGCTGACCACAAACTAATTGCCCTGGATATACATATCCCACCTCCACCACCAGCACAAACGACTATAGTGAATAACATTTCAAATGCAAACTTTACACTTTGTAACCGTGACATGGTATCCTTTCAGCCCACTGGGCCAGTGGAAGACACAACCCACAATGCTGACCCCTTCACAAATTATTTCTACGGACATCTCCGAGAATGCATGGATCATGCAATCCCATATAAGACCAAGACACTCTCCACAAAGGGACAGCATCCTGTCTGGTGGACCCCAGCCATAGACAGATTGTATAACAAAAGATGGAAGCTACTGCAAGACAGAGCATAATTCCATAAAGGGAAGGCATGTCTGATCAGCACTAGTAAGGAGCTATTTTCTCCCATACAAACATCCATGGGCAACTTTGAGAGGGAAGTCAACAGGGACACTACAGATAACCACAAGGCCTTCTTCAGTTATGTTAGCAACCTGGTCAGAAACCCTCCACTATGCTCATAGTTAGTACACAACAACAAATAATTCACTGAACCCACAGATATTGGCAACATTGTGGCAGACAGGTACAGTGCAGGTTTCCCCCCTCCCTCTCCCCCAAAATAAGACATACTTATCCCAGCTGACTGTAACCTCCCTGTCATCACAGACGTCCAGGTGAGAGTCGCCCTCAGGAAAGCAGAATACACAACATGAATAGGACCTGATGGTATCCTCGGTGGCATGCTACATGAACTCCAAGAGGAGCTAAACACACATATAGAAGTGCTATGTAACACTAGCCTGACTACAGGATATGTACCTGTACACTGGCGCACAGCAGCAGTGGTTCCACTCCACGAAGAAGGCACCTCTACATACCAATACAATACAACACAATACAATACAATATGCTATTGCCCCTGGAACTACAGCAGCATACTGTTCTGCTACCCTGACCATTGTGACACATGTGATGTGATGGTACCTGCTGCTGTCAAACAGTTACACAGGGTGACTCATATGGCATATTACCTATCTGACTAACATTCAGCAGGGGTATGTGTGACATGTACTCATGGGGAGTCTTGCTTCTTAACACTGTGGGGTTTATTGCAGGGTATGTCTTATCTGTGGGTAGGAACCTGTACCTCCACCATGTGCTCTCTATTGCAGTGTCACGGATGACACACAGCAGTCATTTAAGTTGTGGATGGTGTGAGGTGTTACTATGGTTGTTGGACATCTGTCATGGGTGTGACTTAAGTATGTAAATCCAGGAGTGGTAACCTCTAAGTGGGTAGTATGTGTGCACTCTGTGGTGTTGTCAGTCACTGTGCATTGGTAATGTGTTTGAGTGCATTGTCACAGTGTTGTACATGTCACTGTGTCCTTCTCCATATCTGTAGCTGTCATGTGAGGTACATACCGTGGCAGCCATTATGTGGTGTTGAGGGGTACACTGACCTACATGTCCATAGCTGACACACCATGTCTGCTGACACATACCATGTGCAGGTATTCCAGGAATAGTGTGCCACTGTGAATATCATTGGGGGGACTATTGTACACATTTATGACCTTGTTCACCCCTGACACATGCAGTGGTGGGCAGCCAATCACATATCTGGTGGTTACTGGTGTAGGTGATTTGAAATGGGGTATGGTACTCCAGTTTTGACACTGGTGTTCACTCCATGCCTTTGTCTCCAGGCACCTGTTGCAATACATCTGTACACATGTGCCTCACTCAGAATATATATACATCTCTCTCTCCATATAGATATATCTATATGTATATATATATATATATATATATATATATATATATATATATATATATATATATATATATATATGTGTGTGTGTGTGTGTGTGTGTGTGTGTGTCTGTACACATATACACATATATATATTGATGTACATATATTGCTATAGATATGGAGAGGGGGTGTGTGACAGAGAGGGGGTGAGAGTGATAGAGGGGGTGGGACAGGGGGAGTGTGAGATTGTCATATGCAGTCATACCTGTAGATAGTCAGATCTGTCTGTCTGTGTATATGTATCTACATATATCTATATATGTATGTGTGTATTACATATATACATTTGTACATATTCTATCTATCTACATCTGTCTATGTATTCCTACATCTCTCTCTATGTATGTATACATATATGCATATTATATATATATATATATATATATATATATATATATATATATATATATAGATAGATAGATAGATACATACATACATATATTGACATACATACGTATCCATATGATAGATAGGTATATCAACATGTTTGTTTACAAAACTGTATACACACACTGACATACTGCTAAACATACATAACTGTGAAACCTACTTTGTACATTGCACTACAACCTACATTCAACCTACATTGATATGTGCACATAGATGCTCTCACATACATATGTATGTACAGCCTTCACTGATAGTTGCTGTATGTCCCCTGCCCTTTGCACATCTTCATATACATATGGATACAGACCAATGACACATATGGAGGGTTCACAGTAAGTAGACTTTTATAGTATTACTTTACATTACCTGTGTTTGTCCCAGCTGCTTGTGTTGCTGTCTGGTTTCATGTCCTGCTGCTCCACTTGCCAGTTGTCAGCTTTCAAGTGGTTGTTGCTGACCTGTTTTGTTTGTGTATGTTTAATTTTTTTTTCTCTGTCTCTGTCTCTGTCTCTCTCTCTGTCTCTCCCTACCTCCACAGGGTGCAATGAAAGTATTGCATGTGTGGACTGGGAGTACAGCATGCTTTTGTAGGTATCTGCATATGTCCATGTGATGGCCTCTGCACCAATTGTTAGCCAGCATTTCCTAATTGCATGCAGTCAGTTGTGTACTGATTGCAGTTTTCACTGTGATTTCAGGACAGTGCTATAAAAAGGTATGTGAGATAGGCGTAGCCCTTTCAGAGTTTAAGGGCAGGGACCATGCTGGTATGCTGTGGACACTGTTCTGTGAGTATAAAGGTTAGTATCTCTCTCATATTTCCGGCTGTGTTGTAGATTAACATTTCTCCATTCATTTCTCCAGTTTCCTGTACTAAGTGTGTATGTACACTGACACCTAACACTACTACTACTACTGTTAATGTGGGTGTGTGTGCTTTCCTGTGGGACATGTGGTGTAACTGGTGTATAGCAGTGGCTCTTGCACTTTGTTGCTATGGCTTCAATATTTGCCCTTTACATTCACTACTTGTATGTCTGCTAGGTGTCTTGACTGTAGTGTGTTGCTGTGGCTTTCCTATTTTCCATGTACATTCACACCTTGGAATGCTTGCTATATCTGCTAGGGTGTTACTGCATGCAGTGTGGTCTGGCCATGGTGTGGGCCTTGACATCTATTAGGGTATTTGAGTATGCTGCTGAGCAGGCCCCAGAGACTCTCAGGTGCATCTTTTATCTGCCTCATGGAATGATACATATCAGTGGGGTACACCCATTAAATTGTCTGGTATTCTGCAGTTGTGACTGTGGGTTAGCATGAGCATATGTATTACTACACTATTTCTGCCGTGCAAGTGGTGCATACTTTCAGTACTTCATAGTTACCATTGCATGTGTTGTAACACCTTTCTGCCTACTGTTTGTACATTTCACATGGAGTCTGTGGGGCATCCCTGTAACTCAGTCACTGTTGCTATGTCTAGGCTCTTAACTATTCAAATATGGCAGTGTCAGACCTCTCAAGTGTACAGATATTTGCAGGTTGTCCACATTTCTGCCTCATATTTTGGTCAATATCTCATGAACAGCTCTTTCTGGCAAATCACTCTGGGCTCAAGTCAGACTATAGTGACAAACATTTAAGTTTCAGACTTCATACCCTTCCAAACATCCAACAAAATGCAGAACCTGTTACTCTTTGAACTGTTTAAATTTGTTGTAACATTATTTGGAATGTGTCCCTGTTTTTGGCCCTTTGCTCCACATATTTTATAACTTGGTCCGGTTGTGTTCCTGTAAGAGGTTGTGGGGTATGGGCAGTGATTATCCTGCTGTGAGTATGTGTGTGGCTTGCAAGGTGCTACAGTGACATTATTACCTACTAGCTACCAACTAACATGGCTGTTTCTGTTCACACACTACTATTCTAGAAATGCACTAGATTTGACAGTAAATACACATGACATGCTTTGTGTACTACACATCCTATATTCCCTTTACATTCATTCCTACTATTACATGATATATTTATTGTAGCACAATGTTCTTATATAACAGTCATGGCTTAGTAGTAAGTCATGCAGACTACTGTTTTCAAGGTCCTGGGTTCGGGACTGACAGTGGGATTTTATTTTGCTTTTGAGCAGACTACAGGACTTGTCATTCAGAGTGACTAAGGCACTTTTAAGCAGTTGTAACCGGGTTAGTGCTGGTTTGCGCGGAGCTCCCGCATGCGCACTGGCGTTCAGCTCTGTGCACACCCGCTTACAACCGCTTAAAAGTGCTTATTCTTGTGCACACCCATGCTATTTTCTTTGAAAGAAATGAAAATGGGGAGACAGGAAAGTGGTGAAAAAGGGGTCACAAAGAGGGTAGGACAGTAGGGAAACAAGCTCGGATTTTGCAGGAGGGATGTAGGTAAGGCGCATAGCTGCCCATTTCTTCATCAGCAACAGCTGTGCATATGTTTGTAATTTGGTGTGACATTTGAAACCTTCCAGCCCTGAGAGAGGTGTAAGGACAACAATAATACTTGTACAGCCAATTGTAATTGACAGTTTCCATGTCCAGCAGACATGTGTGTGAAATGGGCAGCTATGTATGGGGCATAATTTTTTTGTGGGTACAGAGTGCCCTTTTTTTTTTTTTTTTCAGGTGAGAATGGTATGTCAGGTAAAGGAAGTCGGTATAGCTGGGGAGGTAGGTTGGGTAGGTCAACAGACAAGACAAACAAGATGCATACAGGGGCGGTGTATGACACATGAGGGGGGGTTACACAATTGACGGGGATGGATGTTTGCATATCTAGAGACCATGAGCCCACAGATGGCAACAGTGGAACTGATATCCCCACCCATGGGCAGTTGCCACTGTGCCTTCACTGCCCAGGATGGGGCTGTGCTGGGGGCTGTGTAGGCCAGGCAGCAGGCATGCCCGTTAGTTGTGCCACCTGTGCCTCAAGCTGGCGTAGGGGCCCAAGAACAGCTTCCTGGATCTCCCTACGCACCACAGTCCGGACGCTACGGAGGGTGAGTGGTTGTTCTCCTCCGGCCACACTTGCAGAGGGGGGACGAGCCCCATCCCCTGCAGCGCTTCCACCTGCAGGTGGCACAGGGACACCGGAGGAGGGTCCAGACTGGGCACTACTGCCAGGTGCACTAGCTAGCTGAGGTGGGAGAGGTGGGTCCGCTGGAACCTGCCTTCCCTGTCGTCCTATGTTTTGCATTATGTCATGACAGTTTGGGTTAGTAACATACAATACCATTCACAATTAGTTGTAACAGCATGCATTAGTATTCCCATTAACCAAACACCCAGATATTCAAACCACTGAACAGCAAGCATAACACATGCATAATTTGAACAGCAATACACAGTCCAACAACATGCATGGTTGATTGATGGCAACAGGCTATCAGATTTGGATGTATGAACAGGGCAGATGCATCAACGTACATGCAAATATGTATGACCCAACAGGACAAATGTCCAGGGGTGTTAATTGTGATTGCACATACCAATTTCACGTGGAATGGGTTATATGTGGTTATAGGGTAGGGTGAAGAAAATTTAATTAACACCTTCAAATACCAATACATATGCTGCAAATTTCTAATAGCTGCAGATATATACACACTACAGTTCTACCTACAGTTTCCTATGTGATAACTACTTCAAGTTGGTGATAGGAATGTTACTGCTACATCAATATACATTTTCATTTTTATTCATACACATTCATATCTGGCTCTGTTCAGCTACATCATCCTGCTACATTTGCTTTATATAGCTATAGACAACTGTGGATGTTTGGTATTTCAGACAACCATACTATCTGCATATTGCAGACTGAGAGCAACATATTCAGATTTTGGGATACACATTCCAGCTGCAGGAACATTTTGAACACATTTCGCAGTTTGGTTCTGCTTCTCACATTCATTTCATTCTGTACTGACTGCAGTATACTTTATTCAGGAGTTATTACTACTTTATTGGTGGATTCATAAATCTTTCTTACACTCTCTCACTTGTTTTATTTTTACAATTCAGGATGGTACTTACTTCTATGCTTTATTGACATGTTTTACATGTAGTTATTACAATCCTTTCCAACAGTCTCACTTCTGTCATGTTTCTGTATTTCAACAGGGATATATTTCACACGTGTTTTACTCAGCTTCTGCAGCTGTACTTTTCAGCCTGCTGCAGGTTGTGTACTATTATATTACAGGTGGGACATCTTTATTTCAGACTTTATTTCAGACATTTTCATTTTTCTTTTTGGATTACAGACTGCAACACACTTTTGTAATCAAGCAATACTTGCAAACCCTCTTACACTGTTACTTGCACATTTTATTACTTAGTGACTACACTGCACTCTTTTGCTAACTGTCATACTTTTATATTTATTTACAGTTACAGGGAGAGGATTACTGACCTGCTTGGTGGTGCAACCGCACCAGCCTATTGCCATAGGCTCTACGGTTCACAGAACGGACACCTGCAGCTGTAATATAAATGAAGTAATATTGGAATACACATCTCCATAACATCAGCTAGGTTAATTTCTTACATAAATAATTACATGTGACTTACTCAGTAGTGGGGCGTTGGGCATTTGCCGGGCCTCCTGGATCCAACGGTTCAGTTGGTCCTGCTTCTGTCTCTTCAGGTCCGCATGGTGGTGACGGACCTGCTCACCAGTCCTTGGTATCCCTGTGGCACTGGTAAGATCATGAGCCAACCGGTCCCACGCCTCAGCCCTATATGCTCCCCACAGGACCTGGCCCTGCATGAGTTGGGCCTCATGATTGTGGACAAGGAGCCAAACCATATATTTGGACTCCTCAATGCCCCAACTCTGTCCTCGGAAGCAACTACCCTCACCTACACCTGACATTCTGGCTGCAAGTTGGTTCTACAATCGGTTATGCTGTGTATTCCCATCTATGGGGCTTATATATGCCGTTTTTCCCGCACTTATCTGTGATTGGCCATTTTGGAATTGTATCAGCTTCACAAAACCTGCTTTGTCATGCTCCTCTTTCTATTCATTCCTATATATTTGCTATTACTGCATTTCTAAGCACAGCTGTCGTGGCTTAGTGGTTCAGTACCTTGACTATGGTGCATGGTATCCTGGGTTTGAACCTGACCACTGCTTTTATGACTGTCTACACAGGCTAGGAGGTGTGTCTGTGTAAAGGCAGTTTTATTACAGCTTGCTCAACGTTGTCCGTCGGTTAGCTTGTTGGCGCGGTGCCCAGCTCCACGCAAACGGAGTACACTGGTTTACCCATCATTTGGCTGTCAGCACGCATATTACGCTCAGCTCAGCTACGGGCACACAGTTTCAGCGTGTTAAACCACTGCTCACCTACGGGCACTCATTTTGCACCTTTTAAACCACTGCTCACCTTCGGGCACCCATTTTACACCTGTTAAACCACTGCTCACCTACGGGCAGATGCACTCAACTTGTTAAACTGTAGCTCAGCTATAGGCACATCTGGCATTTTTTATTATTTTGTTATCTCACATTTCTTCAAAATAAATGGCCCATTTCATTACATTTTACATAAAATATAATTTTATATGTGTACATATATGTCAGGGACTTGTTTCGTACTTATTTCACTAAAAATAAAAATTGATGCTGTGGGGGTTCAAACCATGACTGCCTGCTTTTTAGCCAACGTCTCTACCGCTACGCTATTGCTTTTTGGCTTACTGTGCATATTTAGTTCTTATATGCTTTTCCACTGACTGCTAACTGTGGCTTAGCTACGGGCACGCCCGCGCAAACGAGCGCACTCACGGGCAAACATCTTTACAATTTAAAAAAAATATAACATGTTCATTTATATATTTTATGTTCATAGTCTGTGGGGGCATGTGTTGTGTTGTGTTTATTCACATTTCCATGGACTCTGTTGTGGGGGTTTACTTTCGGGACATTTACTCTTCTGGGGGCGTGTCCATTTGCAGGGCTCGGCCTACAGACACACCCCCTACTGTCTTCCACGGACCGTGTAAATCTTAGGTGTGATTCAGCATGCCCTCATGCATATGCATGACATGCTGACGTCACACCGTTTAACTGAAGCCTCCATGTAAGTCTTGTAACTCTTAAACAGAGGCTTCGTGAATCCTGCCCAATGACATTTTTAAACATGCACACTATTAGGCATGATTTTAAAAACAAATTGTTTACATTTCAGGACAAGTATTACAAAGAGATGACAGGTATAGTGGTTAGGACTGTTTTAGCCCCAGCTATGCAACACTTGTATTTTATCAAATGGAGCGTACTACATTAGTGAAGTTGGAACTGTTTTCTAATGTCATATTTTATAGGTGCTTCACTGATAATAATATTATTTTGTAGACTTATTCTGAAAAACAATTATACAAATTCATATATGCTATGAATGTCGGCACACCTTTTCTAAAATTTCTAGCTAGCATTTCTAACCAATGCTTTCCTTTTTAGATGTTGACTTCATCCTTTGCACTTTTTGAATTCTTATTTGATAAACACCTGTATTCATCTGAGATGCATCAAGAAGGACATGGTCATAGGCTATTCATTAGATTATCTCAAATGACATCTAATGATGTGACTTTTTGAAGATAGAGGCTATCACAGGGATTCTGTTAAAAACAACAGCTAGAGGTGTAATACAAACACAGGTATTTGGATTACATACCAGAACTTTTTAATGCATTGGCTTCAGTAAGATAACCTACCATTGACAACACAGACTGCAATTACTGCCAGGAAAATACTTTACAGTGTATATGCAGTTTCTGTTAAGAACATAATAAAACATTTGGTGTATTCTCCAAGAATATAAGCATTTGGCATGGGATCTAAACAAAAACAAAATATTAACAAAAAAAGCTACCAACCTCTAATGTACGTTTGAATAGGAAGAGACTGAAACAATTCCTGAAAATTCATTGACACCTTGGTGGAGTTATTGCTGTAGGCTGTGCAGTTATTGCAAAATTACCAGTGCAGGGTCATTTTCAAACATGAAGCCTATATGGAGGATGCATGGAGTTGAAGGACATTATCACTGCACACTCCTGATGTTAATGCATATTGCAAGATGCTATGAGTGTGCCAGCGTCTATAAAGTAAAAACAGAGTGAAATGTTATAGTGCATCTATGAATATATATATATATATATATATATATATATATATATATATATATATATATATATATATATATATGCCATTTGGTTTAGGGACTAAAATAATGTCATTTGCAAGCATTTTAAGTATTAAGTATTTTGTATTAATGACACAGTAACATTAAGAACTAGGACATGTAGCTTTAACAGTAGAAATACAATGAACTGCACTGGCAAATTCAACTTAATACAGGTTAACCATCCTCTGTTGTCTAAATGAAAGTTTCCACATCAAAGTGCCTTGAAATATGGATTTTAGCAACATAAGATTTGGCTCTTTATATGTTTCACCTTTATATTGCTGGCATAATATGTTAAAGGGTTATAAAATTATGTCTCTGGTGCCATTTTTAAAACATGATTGATTGTTTAAAAGTAGAACTGATTATTCCAGTTGACATGAGATATACTAATTTACTTTTATATTGAGCACTTTCTATTTAAACTGTGATGTAAAAGTTTCCATTGTTCTGAAAACTGTCATTTATGTTTAAAAAAAGTATTTTTCATGATTTCATTTTTTTGTTTTTTACTTCTCCATTATCTTCTGGAAATACCTATGTAACATAGCGGGTTCCCTTCAGAATTTAAAATTCCTAAAACCTCAAATTCCATATGGTTGAGACCATATGATCGAAGTTTCAGAACTTCGAAATTCTGAATGGAGATCTGCATACATCACAGAAAGGGAGATTTCCCTTTTCCTCGCTATAGTGCGATCTCAGAGTTGGTATATTTAAGTGGCGGTGTGGGGGGGAGCAAGAGGGCTTTCCCCCCTGCATAAACCTTGAGAATTTTTTTTTTTTATTTCGGAATGTTGAGATTTTGAAACTTTGATCATAGGGTCTCGACCATATGAAATTCGAATTTTTGGTAATTTGACATTCAGAAGTGAATCCAACATAGCTTATTAACACATGGATTTTCATGAAAGAAGCACAGTAAAAAAACAGAGGAATGTGAAAAACAACAACAACAAAAAATAGTAATATGCTTTACAGATAATTTTACTGTTCATAATTATAACCTTTCTAATTTTAATTCATTTCCCTGAAAGATATGACTAAAGACTCTATCATCAAAAATACTTTGCAGAGACAACTTGCTATCATAATATCTTTAAAGCAGAGTTTACTGGCTTCCTGCATTTACACATTTATCAGTAAAGCTACATATCACTATTTCACTCCCAAATCTATCTTCCACATCCTGTGATGTTTTGCTGTGTACATTTTCAAACACAAGTCATATTCGTGTGGATAATGACCTGGCCCTGTATGATCACATTGTGAGCGCTCCTTACAGTTGGGAATGAAGGCACATGATGGAATCCACAAACCAATTACAAAGGAAAAGAGTTTGAAAAATCTATGTAAGTATAATAAACAGGAACTGAACTCTAATTACTGTTATCACTTTTCACGTGATCAGGTGCTGCGGTAGCGTTGTCGCCTCACAGTAAGACGCTGTCCGGTTCGATTCTCAGCTAGATCATCTTCTGCATGGAGACATGCGTAAATGGGCGTACCTTCGTTGAAGGTTGTGCATCAGGCCTGGCAAGCCGTTAAGTAAAAATCAACTGCCAATTATTAGCGGACCGGAGTTCCGCTGTGGCGACCCCTAACCGGGAAAAGCTGAAAGACACAAACAAACAAACAAACTTTTCACTTGATCACTAATAACACATAACATATGTCCCACTAGGTGTTTTGGTAAGGAAATATAATTCTTTTATCATGCAATATCCCAAAGAGCTTTCTGCTTCATTTGCAGAGGACCTCTCTGCCCAAAATTGGTTTTATATATCTACTTCATGTAATATTACATCCACCCTTTCTTTTGACAGTTTTGTCAAATTTGTAGTAGAAACTCTAAGCTACTTACCTAAATTATTTTGCAGAAATCTGAAGAACTTAATTATTTGACTTTCATTTCACCTAGTAACTGTATAGGTGCATGTGATTGTGTTTATACACTCTTTCCTATCCTTAATTCATAAATGATTATTCTTTCTTAAAACAAGACAACTGAGCAGCCTAGTGCTTTCCTAAAATCCAAAACCATTTTCATTGTTGAGTTTCATAGGTTCATAGGTTCATAGGTTCATACTAGGCTATCTGCCCTAGGGCATTTATAAGCCTAGCCAGAGTGTGTATGGCTTTCGCCACCCATATTAAATTAATTTTGCTATGCCCTTTTTCAAGATTAGTATGCTGTGTCTCTGTCTAACAGTGACACAGAAGTGATACCCGGGGTAAACCTACGATCTCCCATCCACTCATCAAGATTCCTCTTGAAGAGAGTCAATGAGGGACTCTGCCTAACCTGGACTGGGATTTTATTCCAGAGTGAAGGGAGCCTCTGGGTTATGAATCTGTCCCTCCAGCATGTCCTATTTATTTCAGTGCTGAGGTTCAAGTCCCTCGAGTGTGTAGCTCGATGGGATTTGGATTTTCTGAGGTGCAGCATGTCCATTAATTCCAGGTTGGACATGGCTTTATACGTCAGGCACAGATCGCCACTGAGCAGGTGGTATGCCACTGAGTAGAGCTGGAGTTTCTTTAACCGGGCAGCATACGGCATCTGTTTGAGCCCCTTGATCCTCTTGGTGAGGTACTTTTGGGGTCTTTCCAGTTGCTGCAGGTGTCTGGTAAGGTACATTCCAAAAGGGGCATTGTACTCAATTATGGGCCTGATGAGGGATGAGTAAAGAGGCATGATGACCTCCCCTGATCTAGTCAAATTAACATGGCTTTCTATTTAGTCAGGCATTCTGGAGATAAAAAGAAAGGAAATTTAGGTAAAAAATGATCATTGCTGTGGCTTGTGGGGTGTAGGCAGTGTACAGTGTTTGAAAGCTGCAAGTTAAATATATCACTTATTTGTCTTTAACATTTTCACAACCTGACTTCAGAGGGGTACAAAGGAGGGAGGGCAAGGAAGAGATACAGAGTATGTATGTATGAAATTACAGGTTAACTTAAGGGTAGCATACATTTTAATCATAACAAGCTGAAATTCATTACCTCCATGGCTTTCACTTTCTTTACAATCAGAAAGTGGCTGTCTTATTTTGTGGGTCAGACTGTGTATGCCATCAAAAGGCAGTATTATGAGTCATATGAAGCAGTAATTGATTGGGCAAGGGGAAGTTTATACATCTTTAAGAGCAATAGGTTGAAATAAATTACTGTGGCCACTGTTCCTTTTACTTTCCTCACAACCATCAGAGCTGTACTCAGGAGGCATGCTGTAAGTGAGCCTAAGAGGTCATTACAAGAATATTATCAAATAAAATAGCGTAGCTTGCTGGGGGTATTGTATATGTCTAACAGTATAAAGTGGAATCAGTGAAACACTACATGGATTTTTTTGGGGGTGATGGTGATGTATGAAATGAAAGCAAAGGGCACTTACAGCATAATTTCCAAATGATTAATGATGCAGATTGTCAGCTGCATTATCAGTCAAAGAACAATGTGAACATTATGTTTATGTGATCACTTCACAATCAAAGATGGCATATCTTCTTAGAAGAGATACTTTCTAATGGGATAGTATGTCTGTGTTTTGTACCCAAGTATGTTATTTGAAGTCCTTGAATATTTTTTATTCTAAACTGCCTGAAGGGCACATATATAGTTACATAACCAGCATTTCACAAGCTGTTACTATACCTAGGGCAGGATTCACGAAGGCTTGCACGGAGTGTAAGAGACGTGCAACACTCCATGCAAGCCTCGCGATCCAGGAACAGCCCTAAACTCCGTGTAAGAGACCAGCTAAAACGTCTCTTACACGGACTGGGCGTGGACATGCTAAATACCTCACTTGCAGCCGAAAGGTATGCAAATGAGGTATATTAGCGATCCACGAAGCAGAATCCAGTCCGTGTAAGAAACATTTTAGCTGCAGAAATGTACTCAGTTGACAACTGAGTACGTTTCTGCAAATTCCACAATGGAGCCATGTCAGCTCCAAAAAAAGGGTGCATATGACTCAGGCAGCATGCCAATGGCCAAATATGTGGCCATTGGCAATATAACCCGATGCCAAAATATTAAAAATACAGGCTGCACTGTATAAAACCATAAAAAAGAAGGTTGTAAACCCACAAATGTGGGTTTCATGCAATACATGGAATGACAGTGCAGGGACCGGCAGACCAAAAACAACATGGCCACCTTGTAGTGGTTGCTAAGGGGGGAAGCTGAGTCTAAGACATGTAACTAAGCATTAGTAGGCAATCTCATGTAAATGAGGGTTAGGATACTGAATCTCACAGTCAAATAGCAAATGAGCACAGTCTGAGTAGTGTAAGAGATACATAAGGGGGAGGAATAGAGTAGGAGATATGTGACATCACAGGGGGGAATGGTAGAAAGAAATGCAGTTCACTGGAGGTCAGTGTAACATGACAGATGACAGACACAGATCATGAAAAGAGGTGTGCCACTAGATAAGTCATGGAAAGTCAAGAAATGGAAGGTGTACACTTTTACTTACACAAAAGTTTCTTGCTGGGCGTGCATGCGCACGTGTGCGCACCATGAAGAGCGAGTAGGGCAGTGTGCGTGCGTGTAAGGCAGACCGAGCATGTGGGAGCATGTTGGGAGATGTTTAACACTGTTTGCGTGGGTATGCGCGTGTGTAGGGCAGGCTGAGTATGTTGGAGGCTGTTGGCAGACATGTAACAGTGTTTGCGCGGGTGTACGCGCGTTTTAACACGAATAAGTAGATTCTGAACCGTGTAAGCACGTGTGCATGCGTGTAAGCCACTGTGAGCGTGTTTCTGATAGTATGCATGTTGCTCCCCCCTGAGGAAACAGAGAGGAAAAAGGAAGCAACAGAATTAATAGAAAGCTAGCAGGGATAACTGCTGATGCTAGCAGGTGAAAACAATTAGAAGTAGGCAATTACACAGGCAGAATAGTAGCCCAGCCCAGCACTTAAAACTCTGCAAACAGTAGTGCAGGATGTTTCTCTTAAGAGACACTGCAAGACAGGAGTAAGCTAATAGAAGTGAAAACTGAAAAAGCTTAACTCAGAGCAGAAATGTTAGGGGCTGCCATAGCTGTCATAATGAGACATAGGCGACTTGCTGAGGGTGGTGACAATGCAGATGGTGCCAGACAACCCACAGTGAGGAGACAGAGAAGAGGGTACAAGCCCAGGGTCACCTACCACGGGTTACATGAGCTGGAGATAGTACAGCGCTATAGAGTGGTCAGACACCTCCTGCAGCAAATAGTTGAGCTGTGCAGGCCATGCCTCACACACAGAACCAACAGAGGGGAACCCATCCCAGTGGAAACCAAGGTATGTGTTGGCCTAAGAATACTAGCAACAGGTACCTTCCAGAGACCAACTGGCGATATGATGGGGATATCACAGGTATCAGCCTCCAGGGTACTGCACCAGTTCCTGGATGCCATGTCAGCACATGTCGGTGATCATGTATATTTCCCCAATGCCCGTGAGGTATTGGCCAGCAATATGGGTCTCTTCAAGCAAATAGCGGAATACCCTGAGGTAGTGGGTGCAATAGACTGCACGCACATATGCATCAAAGCACCAGCCGGTGAGCAGGGTAGGGCCTACATTAACCGCAAGGGCTTCCCCTCCATCAACTGCCAGGTCATGTGTGATGCCCAGGGCATAATAATGAATGTGTGTGCTGGTTGCCCTGGGAGTTACCACGATTCCCACATCTGGCATTTGACGCAGCTGTACCAGACATTTGCCAATGGGGACATCCCACACGGACACCTAGTGGGGGATGCAGGTTATGCACTGGAGCAGTGGCTGATGACACCCATCAGAAATGCACACACACCTGAACAGGAACGCCATAATGAGGCACACGCACAAACACGTAATGTAATAGAGCGTGTGTTTGGGCTGCTCAAGTCATGGTTCCGGTGTCTGGACACATCTGGTGGAGCCTTGCAGTACACACCAACTACATGTACCCAAATTGTCATGGTATGTGCTATGCTACATAATATGATCTTGTGAAAACAGCTGCAGCAGGACCAGCATAGGGCCGGGCCAAACAGCCCCCCACCATTGCCAAGGCCATCACAGGCAGAGCGTGACTCGGAGGAGGAACAACCTGAGCCTGCCCCAGTTGGCAGAAGGAGGCATGCCCAGTATGCCCTGGCCTTGGCAAAGAGGCAACGCATAGCACCTACACTGGTTCAGTAGGAACCCTGGGAATGATACCCCCTCTGACTCACTCAAATAATAACATGGATGCCTAAAATGACATGACCTGCTCACAAACATGTACAGGGAAGTGTAATATGCGCATCTGACAGAGGCAGCCCTGCAGCACCACCTGAGGCATGAATGCCATGTGTTAAGTAATGTAACACCATGTACTATATGCACACATGAGCACCCTGACTAACATCCACCCTCACCAAGCATGAAGCCACAAAATGACGATGGGATGATCAAGTGCAATAACTGGCTGAAGTAATGCAGTTAGTCAAAGGGGAGCCAATGTGTTTCAGGCTGGGAAGACATGCGGAGCATGACATGATCCACCACCTGCTAGGGGTGGCGTGCACCTATCATGCCATGCCCCATGGATACTGGCAAAGGCTGTCAGTACCCACAGCATGCCCTGAATAGGTAAGTCTCAAAACACAAACCCACCTTCATAGGTTTCACAAGGGATAGGAACCTAGATGTAATGCTACCCAATGACAGATGTCTAAACAGCAAGATGTGTGCAGTGTAAACGCACACAGTATGGAGAATGTAGATACCAGTCCTGTAATAGAGAACTGGGTCAAGGCTCACATCAGCACCCTAACACTACCAGGTCACACCTCATACTGTGATGTACAGCCGCAAAACATGGAACAAGCTACAAAAGGAGGGTGACTAGCAAGAAATGTCAAGGATAACCACACCCCCATGTTGGTACCCCAACAAGAAGCAGCATGGATTAGCCATGGTCAAATACCAATGGCTAAAACCACCTCCCAGTATATAGCCTGCTCCAGACTACTGTCCTAATACCAGGAACTGCACCTGGCCTATGTCGGAATACATGAGTATATCAAGCCCCCCAAACCACATTATATTGCTTGACTGAAAATACCCAGACATACATCGGGAGCGTTATACTAGTACCAACACAGTAGGAGAAAATTTCCCAGAATCCATAAACCAAAATGTTCAGGAACAATGTACCACTCCCACAAGAGGGGTAAGCATACTGGATGTGATAATCAGCAACATGTGTACTGGATGGCAAGATGAGAAGTGTACCTTTCACTGGCAAGACCAGACCATAGAGTAATCACACTGGATATACACATCCTGACCCCAGTCCCTGGCCAGAATACCACAGTGAAAAACATGTGTAAAGCATAGGTTGCAGCCCTCCAAACTGATGTTGAATCCATGAAAGGCCCTGTGCAAGTGCAGAATATGGGACACACCACAGAACATGTTATACAGGCATTCCATGAACACAGCCAGGAATGCTTGGAGTATGCAATCACAAATAACAACAACACACAATGCCATACACACAGGGATCTGGCATGCTGGACTCCAGCCATTACCAAACCATGCAAGAGAATGATGAAGCTACCACATGATAGAGCAAACATAAAAAGGAAGTAATCACTGACCAGTAGTATGGCAATAACGTATGTCCACACATACAATCCACTAAGTCCAGCCACAACAAGTAGAATCTGTGAATCCAGATGCAATGTGACACCAGTCCCAAGTACACAGACAACCACAACACCCCCCAATAAATACAAATATATGTGATAGATGCAACCATGTATCCAAACCAGAGGTTGAGCTCCACCAATTCAGTACTGTCAAAACTAGTCAGGAGGAGAAGGTAAGAACATACACCACAAACCCAGTCCCACATAGACCTACCACAACTGTAAACCAAACACATAAACACAGACATTCCCGGAGGCCTTAATTACAAACACACCACACCAACAGAAGCCTCCAAAGCAGATCACAAGCAACCACAACCTTCAAACATAGCACATGCAATGAATAGTACGCAAAGCTGGTCTGCCAAACAGACACAGGCCAGAAGGAGAAAGAACATGCCTGATACAGTCGTAATAGGTGTCTGTTTAGGCAGACACACTGCTGTCCCACTCACCAGACTGAACAAGGGAAAGGGTAGAGTAAGCTGCCTGTAGGCTGCCACAAAATGCCACATAACACAAGTACGCAGGTCACCCCAAAGCAAGCAGAAATATGATGCACTCAATGTCCTTGCTGGTGTGAATTACCTGAGATGTACCTCCCTGGTCAACATGAACAGAGACATGGATGGTCCCTCTGAGTATGTACCCCAGGCCGGTATGACACTGGCTGTGTGCAGCATCCAACCCTCACCAAGAATGATGCCACAGTACAAACACAGAATGCTCATGTTTAACAGCTGACACAGTTACAGCTGTCAGTGCAAGAGGGTCTAATGTCTTTCTGCTTGAGATGTCAAGCATGACAAGCCATGCTGCTGTTCCAGGGATGGCTTGCACTTGTTACCCGTGTGTGTCTGGATACTGGATAAGGCCTTTGCCGCCTCCATAGAGCCGTATGTAGGCAAGGCCAAAAAGACTACCCACCACCCTAGAAAACATAAGTGGTAGGAAACATAAGGGTTATGCTGACCAATGCCAGATGCGTAAACTGCAATATGCATGCCCCTGAGGCAATTCCCATTATGGGGAACATCGATGTCTGTGCAGTGACAGAAGCCTGCTGCAAGCCTAGTGATAGCACACCAGCACTACTAGGTTATACCACATATCATGTGTTATGGCCCCAACACCTGCACCAAAACATCAAAGGAGGGGGGTATCCATATGCAGCACAGACACCCATATGGCCAGGTAACTGACAATGCACAAAGCAGCGGAGACCACTCATGTGCACCTAACTGTAGTCAAAACTGCTGTACAGTCTGTAGCATGCGACAGACCACACTCTCACACACAAGAACTCCACCCAGACATCCTGAAGACACTGGACAGTATGAATGTCCCACCAAATACAAGACAAGGTACACACAAATTACCACATAGGTGGCAAACCATTATGTATGCAAGGAGTAATCAGGGACCTAGGGACACAGGTCGACAGTAATCTGTCATGTGACACTCACAGTGCCAATGTGGCTAGGAAGATTGTCGATATTGGACACCGTATCATGAAAGGATTCACATCTACATCAACAGAGGTCAGTGTGCCACTGTACTGTTCCCTTATCAGACCCATAATCTAGTACAATGACTCATATGGGATGTACCGTACGTGACACCTGCAGCGGTTCGGAAGGCTCATAGTTACCCCACCAACAGGATAAAGGGTGTGAAATATATTTCATATGCTGCCTGGCTGTAGACACCCCAGCTGACTGCAGTCACAGACTGCCTACACAGAGGCATTGTATGTCTGTTGTACAAGGCCATGTCCAACACAGGAGTAATGGACATGCTCCACCACAGGAAATCAAAGCCATTGGAGCTGTGAGAGTCACAGATGTCAGCCTCAACACATAATGAAATAAGATGTGCTGGAGGGACAGATACATAACCCAGAGGCTCCCCACACCCAGAAACAGGATCCCAATCCATGGTAGGCAGAGCCCCTCACTGACACCCCTCAACAGGAATATTATCAAGTGGATGGATGATCGTACATGTATACTGGGGGTCCTCACTGTGTCATGACCAGACAGTGAGGCACAGTGAAGAAATTCATAAATGGCCATAATAGAACATAGCAAGGGATGGCGAAAGACACACACACCCTGGCTAGGCTTACTAATGGCCTAGGGTGTATAGCCTAGTATGAACCCATGAACCTATGAAGATACAAAACGTACAGGACACTAAGGATAATCACAAGGCTTACCCAACTGATGGTAGGAACCATGTTGGGCATCCACAGATATGCTCCGAATCACACAGATATTACAAACAACATACGAAACACACACACATATTGCTAACATACAACCTGTCCGGTGCAGTGCAAACACCCCCCCCCACCAGAGAGCAAAATACCTATCCCAGCAGACTGATGGTCCCCTGACATTGCAGATGCTGAGGTAACAGCCATCATCTGCAAAGCAGAACACACAGCAGCAAAGGTATGTGATGGTGTCCTGTGCTGAGGCCAACATGGACTCCAAGAATAATGGAATGCCAAATCACACTACTGCCCAATGTCAGCCTTACCACAGGATATGTACCCAAAGAGCAGTGTACAACAACAGTGGCCCATCACAACAAAGGTGTTGCCTGAATGGATACTCCAAACTACCACCCCAGGATCCTGACAAGCTTGTTCTGCATAGCTATGGAAAGGATCAGTATGTACCGCAGACAGAAGGCTATTGTGGACCTACTGATACAGGACCCTACACAGTGTGGCTGTCGTAACTGCAGATCCTGCCCCTAAACATGTCTGACCCATTTGAAGCAGTCATTAAGGTCATTGATGAGGGCAATGTGGTCCACACAGCGTAGCTGGACCGTGCACATGCTTCTAGACAATACCGTACGAGTTCAGTATGGATATGTTCACCAGCTTAAATATATACCCCTATGTCAGTAGAGGGGTTGCAAACCAGACCAAGGACAGAACTGACATGGTCAGACATGCCGCATCCATGTCAGACTACAAAGGAGATATGAGTGGCATCCCACAAGGCCTGGTATTGCCCCCCCATTCTGTATATATGTCCCATAGGTATAGGCCAACATGGAAGGACTGTGACTGAACATGTATGCAGAGGAGTACAAACAGCCCACCATATCCAACCCCCAGCTGACACAAGCAACCCACAAAAGGGCCACCTACAAACAAACAACTGTAGCCATAGCCATGTCAGCAAGCTAATTGCAGAACTGTGTATAGACAACCACCGTGGATATACAGTAAGTGCCCACAAATTACCACACAGGTGTTAACCCATGACATACCTAACATGTAATGTGAGACCTGGGTATAAAAGGTGATAGATATCCTGCACTGGACAAACATGTGGCTGTAGTGTTCGCAGAAACATATACTATATACCCACCCAAACATGAAGGTTGGCAGATGTAGATAAGGGGAGCTCACTGTGGCTCTGCAGTCATCCTCCATCAGCGTCACAAGTGACTACAATATCCCCTGTGGGATATACCGCAGCAGACACCTCCATCAACTGTAAAGTCCACAACAGTACCCCACCAGGAGTAGCAAAGAGCATGAACAGATGCTATGTGTTGCCTGAGTAAACAAACTGCAGCCCCACACACCGCCATACTGCCCAGCTACAGGCAAGCTGTGCCTGATGTATGAAGCCATGTCCAACCTGGAATGAATGAACATGTTGCACCTTGTACAATCTGAATGGCAGTGAGCTATGCACATGAGAGACCTGAACCCCAGCACTGACATACATAGGACAAGCTGTACAGAATGATCCATAACACAGAAGGCACCCCCACTCTTCAGTAAACTCCTGGTACAGGTCAGCCAGAGAGTCACATATCGACACCCCTCAAGAGGAATCCTGATGAGTGGATGGGAGATGGTAGGCTAACCCTGGGTATCACTGTTATGTCAGAGGTAGACGGAGGCACAGTATACTAACCATGACATATGTCATGGCAAACTCCACTTACAATGTGTGTCGAAGAACAAACACACCCTGTACTAGCATCAGAAATGGCCTAGGGAACATTGCTAGTGTTTGCCAATGTCCACCCATGTTGTGGAATACACTAGCAATGTTGGACGAGCCTGGTGTAGGTAGTCCATATCTGAACATAATGCAACATGGTCATATGTGCACAACTGGCCCCTACACAGTCTGTTGTGCTCACTATGAAGATGTCAAGCAGTCATAGGACTAAAGCCCAGGATACTGTCCACCACAGTGAAAGTACTGAACCAGTACACTATAAGGTACTACAGTGTTAGGTCATTATGAAAGTATGTTGAGAACTGTCTGCAAAGTATTCCATGCAATCCCTGCAGGCACAGTATAATCCCTATTGTGGCAGACATGAAGCAGTTGGCCAGTTAGTACACAACATGACACCCAATACACAACCATAAACTTGAGATATTGTTGAAGTTCACACACACCCAAATATGTGGTGGACTTCAGAGTGCAACATATGGAAAGCTCACACTCGGCATGCTCGCACACTTTGATAAATGAGGCATATGTCAGACAACATGCCATGGAAAGGCTGAACTGGGCATGCTTACACACTTAGGCCATATCTCCGTTTAGCAGTTGGCCACACATATCTGGTATTTGTACGTGTCAGTCCAGGAACCAACCACAACACAGCAATCTGCCCAGTGCACACAGTAAATGACTACAGAGACATAAGTGATATAGTGGATCGCCGTCATATGCAAACATCTTCCACAGATACACAAGTTGGTCATAGGAACAGGGAATGCTATGGCAATAAAGACCTGCAAACAGTAGAACAGCACAACAAATATTGTGCATCAGACAATTGAACATATGGGTGTAGAGGTCAATACTAGGCTTGTTGCCCTAGGGAATGACAGCTCAGCCAGAGTGTGCTTGGCATCCGCATCCCCAGGACAGTAGGCTACTGTGCCACTGTAAAGTAGGTCACAGAAGGCAACATGTGAGGCTAGTGAGCTGTGCCTCTGTCAAGCAGGGGCACTGCGGAGGTCCCAGGGATTGAATGTGCTAAGCCACAGCCATGTTGTCGGTGTGTGCTGGGAGAGGGTTGCTGAGGATCTCTGACAGTAGATGTCCATCAATAACAGACTGAGAGGAGCCCTATCTGCATTCTCTGGATGATTCCACTGTCAACACTGTGTTGTAATGATTATGTGTGAATGAAGTGCCGTGCCGGAACTGTTCACAGATGTCCTCCCTCTGTGGGCTACAGCTCTGCAATGTATTAGCTCACTCTGTCTGTTGTACGGCACATATATGGCTGGTGTACAGCTGACAGGTGTCTTGTTGTGGAGCCGTCATGGGTATATGTGGGATAGCATGATCAATGCAAACCATACACATGCTCATAGAATGCAATTGTCAAGGATTATGCTGAGTGGCCAGTATAGTCCCCCAGCATGGGCCCTCTGAAGTCGTCCACCCCAGTCTTCACAAGTGTAGAGTCTGCTTGTGCTAAATACAGTTTGTGTGCAGTGACAACCTTGCCTGGGGGTGGAGATGGGATATGGATGTCCAGAGAAAGGTGGGTATGGTCAGATATCAACAATGGTGGTCTACCTCTGGTGTGGAACAGTGAGTACCCACGTTGCAGATGAACAGGTGCAATACGTATTCCCCCATGTGACTGTGGTGTGTGGTTCTGCCATAGCACATGGACCCACAAATTGTAGTGGCTGTAGGGTAAAGTGGTAGAGGCCTGAGTAGTTCTCACACACAATATGCCTGTACCTGATGTTAACAACTGGAATGGTGTATGTGAACACCTGCATATCCCGGCACTGTTCCCAGGGAAGCTAAGTGTGTGTCCTGGATGTGGGTGTGGTGTTCTGGACTAGTTGTGTTGTGTGTTACAGGTGCTGTGGTCACAAAGCATGGTATAGAACATAACCTGCCAGTGCAATTTGCATATCTGACCCTGACATAGGTGGCTGCAAATGCATATATATGCTATCCCCCACCTGACAGGTAGTACTACATGTACATACCTCTGTAGAAATAAAGATGTCAGCACTCTATAAATACTGCAGGTGCAGAACAGATGCCCAGTCATTCGGATAGTGCGCTCTGGTAATGCGTCTCTCTCAAATGTCATAATATAGTTAAGTAGGGGTTTGAATCCTGCAAATGCTGTGTGTGTGTGTGGGTGGGTGAGTGGGGTTTGCGTGTGTGAGAGGGAAATGTCCTTTTTGGCAACTGGGAAAACACACTACAGGATGCACATTCCCCTTTCTAAACACTGATGATGTCAGCACCCTATAACTACAGCAGGAGAAATAAAACCGCCCAGTAATGCGAATAGCGCGCTCTGCTAATGGATCTGTCTCGAGTTTCATAGCATAGTTAGGTAGGGGTTTGAATCCTGTACAGGCTCAGTGTGTGTGGAGGGGGTTAGTGTGTGTTCAAGACTGTATGAAAGAAGTATCCCTTTTGCCAACTAGGAGAACACACTACAGGATGCACATTCCCCTTTCTAAACACTGATGATGTCAGCACCCTATAAGTACAGCAGGAGAAGGGAAGCCTCCCAGTAATACGAATAGCGCGCTTTGCTAATGCGTCTGACTCGAGTGTCATAATATAGTTAGATAGTGGTTTGAATCTTGCAAGTGTGTGTGTTTGAATGAGGGGGTTTAGTGTGTGTGCAATTCTGTGTGAGGGAAATGTCCCTTTTGGCAACTGGGAGAACACACTACAGGATACACATTCCCCTTTCTAAACACAGATGATGTCAGCACCCTATAAGTACAGCAGGAGAAGGAAAGCATGCCAGTAATGCAAATAGCGCACTCTGCTAATGTGTCCATCTCGAGTGTCAGAACATAGTTAGGTAGGGGTTTGAATCCTGCAAATGCTCTGTGTGTGAGGAGGGGGCTAGTGTGTGTGTAAGTCTGTATGACAGAAATATCCCTTTTGGCAACTAGGAGAACACACGACAGGATGCACATTCCCCTTTCTAAACACTGATGATGTCAGCACCCTATAAGTACAGCAGGAGAAAAGCAACCTCCCATTAATTCGAATAGCACACTCTACTAATGAGTCTCTCCTGAGTGTCACAATATAGTTAGGTAGGAGTTTGAAACCTGTAAATGGCATGTGCGTGTGCTTGGATGTGGAGACTCTGTGTGTGTGCAATTTTGTATGAAAAACATGTGCTTTTTGAAATCAGGGGATCACACTACATGATGCACATTACCCTTTCCAAACAGTGATGATGACAGCACCCTATACATACAGCTGGAGAAGAGACACCTGCCAGTACTCAGAATAGTGCAACCTGCTACAGCGTCACTCTCAAGTGCCATAACATATTTAGGTAGGGGTTTGAAACCTGCAAGTGTGTGTGTGTTTGGATATGGGGAGTTGGTGTGTGTGCATTTCTGTATGAAAAACATGTTAGTTTTGGCAATCAGGAGATCACACTACCTGATGCACATTACCCTTTCAAAATACTGATGATGTCAGCACCCTATAAGTACAGCCAGAGAAGAGGAACTATCTAGTAATCCGAATAGTGCGCTTTGCTAATGCATCTCTCTCACGTGTCGTGACTTAGTTAGGTAGGGGTATAAACCCTGCAAGTGGGGGTAGTAGGGTGTGTGTAAATGCAAGTGTGAGAGAACAGATCCTTTTGGCAAATACTACAATACACCAGATGCTGCATATTCCCCCAGTAAACACAGGGGATGTCACCACACTATCAGCGCAGCCAAACAGGGCTAGTTGGCTAGTAATGCCAATAGTGCGCTCTGCTACTGTGTCTATTACCATTGTCAGAGTACAGATAGGTATGTTTTGGCAACCCACAACTGCCATGTGTGGTTGTGTCACACATTATGACCTTGTGTGGGTCTTTGTACATAACAATGCATGCCATTGCCTAAACCAGCAATGGCATTGCACACATGATGTATGTGTGTGACACATACACGTAAATACCTGTGATCTGCAGTAGCTACCATGTCTGACACATGCCTCAAGTGGATATATGGTATTTGCAATGTATACCAATATGACTGTGTCTTACTGTGCAGGGGCCGCACGCGGTATGTGTCTATACAGTGTGGGTGTATATGGTAAAATACCTACAGCAGGGGATACACATCTGGTCTGGGCCATATAGTGTACATGTAGTCGATGTACAGGTGCTGCATATTCCCACCTGTTGTGGTAGTGGTAACATGTCATTCCACTGCAATTCAGTGACCACATGTTGTGAACCCTTCAACTACTGTGTTGTAGCTACAGTAATGCTCACGCACAATGTTTGGCTGGATGCAGTCCAGCCATATAAAGACAGTTCTTGAGACTGTCATATTGCCAGTGTTGTTATGGAGGATAGGTGGTCTTCCTGTGTATGGGAGGGTTGTGTGTGCCAGGCTATGAACCAGATGGCAGTCCGACACACTGTTAGCTGCACATGATTAGGCCCTGATGCTTTGTGCTGTGCCAACAACCTGGAGGTGTGTGTATCTGTGGTGCCTTGGGATACCACCCCCCTGTCCATGTGTGTTACATGTGTAGGGGACGACAGGCATGCTATGGGGCATAACCTGTCAGTGATGGGTAACACCTGTGAGCCATGAATCAGGACTCTGGTACTGCACAGACATTGCAGTTCACCGTGCTGAGGACAGTGTCCGGTGCATGCATCTTGCGGTGTACACTGCTGTTGTTGTGTAGCAGCACTGTTAGTGTCCTAACCTGTGTGATACCCATGGAGGTGGCTATGTAAACCGTGTCCTGCAGCATAAGGCAGTATGTGTGTATCAAGGAGCTTTGCCAATATACATCGGGCCATGGGTGTCACGTGCAAGATGACCCTTGCTCATCATTGTGGCTTCCCTAGCATGTAAGCACACGTTGACACCCAGCGGATACCCTATGAATGACATTGGAGACTGACCATAATGTAGACATACAACACCCTTCCCACATATAGTGGTAGCATACATGGTGAGGGTATGTTGGCAACCAAGATCAGGCTCATACCGGCCTGTGTCACATGCTGAGAGATCCATTCTATGTTCCCTATCATGTAGTCCAGGGAGGTATGTCTCAGGTCAGCCATACTGGCATGGTCAATGAGTGAGTCATATGTGTCCATGCCTCTGACTGACCTGTATGCATGTGTTCTCTGGTGGACCATAGTGCCCCTGAGGCATATCACTGTGACCTTCACCAGATACAGCCTGTTGAGCAGGACACTAGTGCAGCACCCAAGACAGGTACCTGACACGTCTGTAGCAGGTGTGTTGTGTAGCCCTACAGGCTGTGAGTGTGTGGCACACGGGATGTGTGTGCCATGTGTGGCATGTGCTCTGTTCCGACGGAACATATGCCTGTGTGCCAGCTGCAGAGGTGTGTGATGCTCAGGCAGGATGCTATTCTGATTCCCACGTATGCCCCAGTGTGTTCAAGCATACTGTCAGTGCGTGTCAATGTCTGACTTGTATTGTAGTCACTGTAATATTTTTTATTTATTTATTTATTTATTTATTTATCTTACATTTGTTGACCGGGATAGTCCGACTGGATGCATGTCCATTTTCAGCGGAGGCCCGGGGAGAAATGCTCCAAGGGTAAGCAGATACAGCATTACATAATACCAGCATTACATATTACAAACAGATTATTTACAGAGATTACATAAGTAAGCAAGTTAAACATGTTCCACAGGTTAAAGTTAGTCCTGAGCACAAGTCAGGATTAAATTAAATTACACAGTAAACTGGTTAACAGATTTTACACATTCGAGTTAGCCAGGCTTGATACATTGACATAGCCAGTTAAGTGACAAATGTTGTTTGAGTCTAGTGTTAAATTGACCTAAGGTGAAAAGTAAGGTAATATCAGCTGGAAGTGAGTTCCAGGATCTACTTGCAGAGTTTGCAAAGAGAGAATCACCGGCTGTGTTACTAATTTTGCTAGTCTGAATTAATAGTTTGTTAGAGGATCGAAGCGGTCTAAAATTGTTATGGGGGTGATGATATTTGAAGTGCAGGAGTATTGTCCGGATTATAGAGGATTTTATAGGCCATAATCACTGCACCTTGGCTTCTGCACCAATTGTAAGCCAGCATTTGCTAATTGCATACAGCCAGTTGTGCACTGATTGCAGTTCTCACTGTGATTTCAGGACAGTGCTATAAAAGGGTATGTGAGATAGGTGTTGCCCTTTCAGATTGTAAGGGAGGGGACCATGCTGGTATGCTGTGGACACTGTTCTGTGAGTGTAAAGGTTCGTATCTCTCTCATGATTCAGGCTGTGTTGTAGATTCACATTTCTCCATTCCTCTCTCCTGTTCCCTGTAGTAAGTGTGTATGCACAATGACACCTACAACTATATATATATATATATATATTTATATATATATATATATATATATATATATATATATATATATATATATATATATATGTGTACATATACATACATTTATATATGTACATTAACTGACATTATTACCTACAAGCTACCAACTAGCATGGCTGTTTCTGTTCACACACTACTATTATGGGAATCCAGTAGCTTTGACAGTAATTCTACATGACATGCTTTGGGCACTACACATCCTATATTCCCTTTACATTCATCCCTTCTATTACATGTTATATTTATTTTAGCACAATGTTCTTGTATAAGAGTCATGGCTTAGTGGTAGGTCATACAGACTACTGTTTCCTCGGTTCGGGACTGAGTGGGATTTTATTTTGCTTTTGAACTGACTACAGGACCTGTCAATCAGAGTGACTAAGGCACTTTTAAGCAGTTGTAACCGGGTTAGCGCTGGTTTGCGTGGAGCTCACGCATGCGCAGTGGTGTTTAGCTCCACGCACACATGCACACTCCCGCTTACAACCGCTTAACAGTGCTTACTCTAGCGCACACCCGTGATATTTTCTTTGAAAGAAATGAAAATGGGGATACAGGAAAGTGGTGAAAAAGGGGTCACAAAGAGGGTAAGATAGTAGGGAAACAAGCTTGGGATTTGCAGCAGGGATGTAGGTAAGGCCCATAGCTGCCCATTTCTTCATCAGCAACAGCTGTGCATATGTATGGAATTTGGTGTGACATTTGAAACCTTCCACCCCTGAGAGAGGTGTCAGGACAACACTAATACTTGTTGTAGAGCCAATTGTAATTGATAGTTTCCATGTCCAGCAGACATGTGTGCGGAATGGGCAGCTATGTATGGGGCATACTTTTTTTGTGGGTACAGAGTGCCCTTTTTTTTTTTTCAGGTGAGAGTGGTATGTCAGGTGAAGGAAGTCGGTACAGCTGGGGAGGTAGGTTGGGTAGGTAAACAGAGAAAACAAACAAGAAGCATACAGGGGCAGTGTATGACACATGTGGGGGGGGTTACACAATTGACGGGGATGGAGGTTTGGATATCCAGAGCCCATGAGCCCACAGATGGCAACAGTGAAACTGATATCCCCACCCATAGGCAGTTGCCACTGTTCCTTCACTGCCCAGGACGGGGCTGTGCTGGGGGCTGTGTAGGCTGGGCATCAGGCATGCCCGTAAGTTGTGCCACCCGTGCCTCAAGCTGGCATAGGGGCTCGAGAACAGAGTCCTGAATCTCCCTACGCACCACAGTCCGGACGCTATGGAGGGTGAGTGGTGGTTCTCCTCCGGCCACACTTGCAGAGGGGGGGCGAGCCCCATCCCCTGCAGCGCTTCCACCTGCAGGTGGCACAGGGCCACCGGAGGAGGGTCCAGACTGGGCACTAGTGCCAGGTGCACTCGCCAGCTGAGGTGGAAGAGGTGGGTCCGCTGGAAATCACTGAGGATTAAAGTTACTAAGTAATGACATACATTTGAGTTCCAGACATCACATCATTCCGAAAATGCATGCTAACACATATCCTGTTATTGTAGCAATTTTCTAAGCGCAATATTTAAACTCTGTTTCTATTTTTGGGCCTTTGTCCCTTACATTATTTTAGGCTTTGTCCAGATTTCTTGTATGAACCAGATAAGCAGTATGGGTGGCATCTAGTTCAGCTTTGTAGAGCCAATGATGACATATTGACTGCTGTGTCATGCAGCTTAAGCATGAAGCATGCAATTGTTATGCTTGGCAGTGCGTGGGTAAGTCGCACTGTACATCAAACATATCCACATGCACAACACAGGAGGGAAGGTGGAGTGGATCATGATCATCAATATTTGAATAAAGACATAGGGCAGGATTCACAAAGCCTCTGTGTAAGAGATACATGGCTTACACGGAGGCTGCAGTTAAACAGTGTGACGTCAGCATGTCATGCATATGCATGAGGGCATGCTGAATCACACCTAAGGCTAACACGGTCCATGGAAGACAGTAGGGGGCATGTCTGTAGGCCGAGCCCTGCAAGTGGACATGCCCCCAGAAGAGTAAATTTGCCCAAAGTAAACACCCACGACAGAGGCCATCGAAATGTGAATAAACACAACACAACACATGCCCCCACAGACTATGAACATAAAATATATAAATGAACATGTGATATATTTTTTTTAAATTGTAAAGATGTTTGCCCGTGAGTGCGCTCGTTTGCGCGGGCGTGCCCGGCGCTTAGCCACAGTTAGCAGTCAGTGGAAAAGGATATAAGAACTAAATATGCAAAGTAAGCCAAGCAGCAATAGTGTAGTGCTAGAGACGTCGGCTGAAGAGCAGGCATTCATGGTTCGAGCCCCCACAACATCAATTATTATTTGCAGTAAAATAAGCACGAAACAAGTCCCTGACAAATATGTACACAGAAAATCATAGATTATGTAAAATGTAATGAAATAGTCCATTTATTTTGAAGAAATGTGAGATAACAAAACAAGAAAAAATGTGAGATGTGCCTATAGCTGAGCTACAGTTTAACAAGGTGAGTGCATCTGCCCGTAGGTGAGCAATGGTTCAACAGGCACAAAATGAGTGGCTGTAAATGAGCTGTGGTTTAACATGCTGAAACTGTGTGCCCCTAGCTGAGCTGAGCGTAATATGCATGATAACAGCCAAATGAAGCGTAAACCAGCATGCCCCGTTTGCACGGAGCTGTGCACCGCGCCAACAAGCTAACCAACGGGCAACGTTGAGCAGCTGTATCAAAACTGCCTTTACACAGACACATCCCCTAGCCTGTCTAGACAGTCATAAAAAATAAAAAGCAGTGGCAAAGTTCGAACCCAGGATACTATGCACCATAGTCAAGGTACTGAACCACTAAGCCATGACAGCAGTACCTAGAAATGCAGTAATAGCAAATATATAAGAATGAATACAAAGTGGAGCATGACAAAGCAGGTTTTGTGAAGTTGATACAATTCCAAAATGGCCAATCACAGATATGTGCGGGAAAAACGGCATATATAAGCCCCATAGGCGGGAATACACAGCATAAACGATTGTAGAACTAACCTGCAGCCAGAATGTCAGGAGTAGGTGAGGGTAGTTGCTTTCGAGCACAGAGGCGGGGCGTTGAGGAGTCCAGATACATGGTCTGGCTCCTAGTCCACAATCATGAGGCCCAACTCATGCAGGACCAGGTCCTGTGGGGAGCATATAGGGCTGAGGCATGGGACTGGTTGGCTCATGATCTCACCAGTGCCACAGGGATTCCAAGGACTGGTGAGCAGGTCCGTCACCACCATGCGGACCTGAAGAGACATAAGCAGGACCAATTGAACCTTTGGATCCAGGAGGCCCGGCAAATGCCCAACGCCCCACTACTGAGTAAGTTACATTTAATTACGTATGTAAGAAATTAACCTAGCTGATATTATGGAGATGTGTATTCCAATATTACTTCATTTATATTACAGCTGCAGGTGTCCGTTCTGTGAACCGCAGAGCCTATGGCGATAGGCTGGTGTGGTTGCACCACCAGGCAGGTCAGTAATCCTCTCCCAGTAACTGTAAAGAAATATAAAAGTATGACAGTTAGCAAAAGAGTGCAGTGTAGTCACTAAGTAATAAAATGTGCAAGTAACAGTGTAAGAGTGTTTGCAAGTATTGCTTGATTACAAAAGTGTGTTGCAGTCTGTAATCCAAACAGAAAAATGAAAATGTCTGAAATAAAGTCTGAAATAAAAATGCCCCACCTGTAATATAATAGTACACAACCTGCAGCAGGCTGAAAAGTACAGCTGCAGAAGATGAGCAAATGACATGTGTGAAATATACCCCTGTTGAAATACTGAAACATGACAGAAGTGAGACTGCTGGAAAGGATTGTAATAACTACAGGTAAAACATGTCAATAAAGCCTAGAAGAAGTACCATCCTGAATAGTAAAATGAACACAAGTGAGAGAGTGTGAAAAAGAGTTATGAATCCACCAATAAAGTAGTAATAACCCCTGAATAAAGTATACTGCAGTCAGTAGAGAATGAAAGGAATGTGAGAAGCAGAACCAAACAGCGAAATCTGTTCAAAGTGTTGCTGCAGCTGGAATGTGTATCCCAAAATCTGGATATGTTGCACTCAGTCTGCAATATGCAGATAGTATGATTGTCTGACATACCAAACATCCACAGTTGTCTATAGCTATATAAAGCAAATGTAGCAGGATGATGATAAATATGTTGAAATTAGACTTTTTAAGTAGTATTTCTTTAACAACCAACAAGTTTTAATTGAATGATTGAATGTAAATCAGCATTGACACTATTTAAACAGTGTTGTGGATTTTATGATGTATTCTGAAGAAGTCTTAAGACGAAAGCAGTTAATCAAGTAAAGTTTATTACGCTATTGTTGCCTTTGAGTGTTATTTTTTATATTGGATTACTGGTGTACACAGTCGGTGAACATCTTTTGCCACTTGTCATTTGAACAAGCTGTTTCTTTCCTCATCCGACTACTGTTGGTTCTTATTTTTCGTGAATTTTTATTTGGTTTTTGTCTCGAGTTATCATGGCTGAGGAAGGTGATGAACAGCTATTGAATCTTACCATTCATCCGACACCAGGTTTGGATTCGTCTAATACTCAAGATTTACTCATTGCTACATTAATTAACATTCAGAACTCCTTAAATTTTCTGGTAGCGAATGCTTCAAAGTCCAACTTGCAACCAGCGGTGAATGCCTCGAGCCCGATTGGTTCCTTTCACGAACTGGATACAGTTATCAAAACCAGGGAAAACAACGGTTGCTCCGGAAATCAAATGAAACAGGGTAGCGGCCACAACGCGTGCAGCCACGGACAAAAACAACAAAACGAACTTGGTTTAAAACCTATATTGGAATCCTTCAACAACCCCTTCGGTGGACACACCGGGTATGTACAATCCTATAATAATGAAGAAATTAATAAGAAAATCGAACTTTTGAGTAAACTACTAAAAAGATATCGCTCTATTTTTATAGAGAATTGTTATTTTGAGCGATGCATTGAGTTAGGCATAACGCCGAAAGGGCTGAGATTCTTCAAATGCCCCAACGGCGTTTTCATTGGAGATTCAATGTACCAGGTTTTGGTTAATTTTTTCAACGAAGCAGGGTTATCTTTTTTGAGACTGTTAATTGACAACAATCTAGAGAAAATTAGCCTCTTAAAAGATGACATTTGTCATTTAGAGTTTGAAATCAAATCTATGTGTTTAGATAAGAACAAACAGACTGAACTTTTTGATACAATGGTTAAGGAAGTAGAAAAGCATGCAGAAGAGGTTACAAACAGGAAACACTCTAAACTTTTACGGGACATTACGATTTACGAATCTAAATCTGCCCACAATCATTTTGCCCCAGGGTATAGAGAAAACAACTTTAAAAAGCAAACGCTTCAAAAAGCTAACGCACGCAATTACAGTTCAGCAGTGACATTTAAAACAAAAAGTGTTGGTTATGACACCATCAGCGGGATCAGACAACCTACTGCACCGGTTAAAGCCACAACCAGTGCAGAAACGGGAAAGAATTTTGAAAATGATGACAATGTTAACCACACAGATGATCATGATCTAGTTGACAGAATCTTAGAAAATGAAACCAACGATGACAATAATGTTGGGGGAAAAACTGGTTGTGTCAACAAAGTTTCTACTACTGCAACATCAAGAACATCTACTTTTTTTGCCAAGAAAACGCCTTCAGTGAAAAAAACTATACTAACCAGGAGCTGCACATTTCTGGGGTCAAGTTCTTCAGCGGACGAAACTTAACATCACAAACAAAAGACTTTGAAATTATAAATTAAACTGATGCTGTTTTCAGCAATCATGAAATAAACGTTTTAAAACTTGGTTTTAACTTCGTCCCCACAAAAAAAGCTGATTATGGCAAAACAGTTGTAGATATTAAAAAATATGTCAGAAAGTTAAATTTACATTACTTAATGCATGAAATTCCCCTGGCTGAAAAAGGTTTAATTAAGCCTTCTACCTATAATCCACAGTTGATTCACACCATAAAAGTTTTTGAAGACATATGTATACAGGAATTAGAAGAAGCACTAGCAAAGAATACTAAAATTAGTCACAACTTGACATTCAAAGATAGAAAGGCATTTAATGAGTTATGCAAGAAAAATAACACTATAAGGTTTATGAGAAGCGACAAAGGTGGGAACTTAGTCATCATGACACAGGACTCCTACAAAGGGAAAATGTTGGAAATATTAAAAAATACTGATGAGTATGAAGCAGTTTCACTTTATGAAATAAATAAGAAATACAAAACCATACATTCTTTTTTGTATGATGCCCTTATGTCAAGTGAGATAGATTTAGAAGTCTATGAATTTTGTGTTATTGATAAACCTAGAATAGGAATTTTCTTCGGAATACCGAAGATACACAAAAACTTAACGGACCCACCTTTTAGACCAATAGTGTCCTCACCACATTCAGCCACAGAGGGAATATCATTAGTTATAGATGCAACCTTAGGGCCACTAGTTTCTCAACAAGAATCCTTCATTAAGGATTCTTGGCATTTTTTGGAAAAACTAAAGGACTTTAATGACAGGAACATTTTTAATCCCAACCACCACATTATTTTCACTTTAGACGTGGTTTCTTTGTATACATGCATTCCACACGAAGAAGGGGTTGAAGCCATACGACAATTGTTAAGTAAAAAAACGAAATATGAAGCGGGTCAGATTTCTACTATCTGCAGGTTTTTGGATATTTTATTACACCATAATTACTTTTTATTTGGAGACACCTACTACAGACAAAAAAGAGGGGTAGCCATGGGGTCTCCAGCAGCACCCTCATATGCCAACTTGGTAATGTCGTGGTGGGAAGATGAATTTCTTAAACCAATAAAAAATAATTTTAACATCTTATTTTATTACAGGTTTGTAGACGATTTAATTTTTATTATTGAAGGAAATAGTGATACAGTCACCTATTTTCTTTCCACTATCAACAATTCAGTTGATTTTTTGAAATTTACTGAGGGAGAAATAGGATCTAAAATCAATTATCTTGATGTTTCCTTTTGGTGGGACCCGCTTGAATTAAGGTTCCACAGTGGTATTTTCAGGAAAAAAACTTTTACGAACAGTTATCTTCATTTTCAAAGTGGACATCCAACCCACATAATAAAAAATATACCAAAGGGACAATTTATAAGAGCCTGTCGAATGACAACAAAGGAAAAAGACTTACAGGAAGAAATAGATTTTATTAAAAATATGTTCATAAACAGGGGATACAATACCTCGCTTTTAGAAGATACAAAAAAAGAAGTGTTAAACAAACGGAATACTCATTATTCAGCTATATTAAATAAAAAGGACACTATTTTAGTTTCAGGTTTAACAAGCACCTCTGTAAATAACAAAGTGGTCTGTTCTTTAGACATGACCATCGATAGTACTAAGATAAAACAAGTACTGAGAAAAAATTGGAGAATTTTACAGGGGAATCTTGAGATTAGTAAAATAGTGGGGGGACAACCCAATTTTGTTTTAAGAAACACTTTTAACATCAAAAAAGCCTTAGAAAACAACAACAAAGCCTTAATATCTAGTAACATCAAAAAGAAAGGCATGTTCCCCTGTTTTCAATGTAACATGTGTAGATTCATCTTGCAAGGACCGTGTTTAGTAATAGGAACAATGGATAGAACTTTTGAAGTACCCCAGTATGTCAACTGTAATACTAAGGGTGTCATATACATTAGTTTTTGTAGTAGTTGTACCGCATTCTATATAGGTATGACAACTAGATGTTTAAAGACAAGAATTCGTGAACACCTTTATAGTATTAAATGTAGGGATGAGACGAATGCCTTATTCAAACACTCCTTGGTTTGCCATAATTTTAAGAAATTTTTGTTTTCAGTGATAGAAGTTTGTCAATCAGATTTGAGGGGGGGTGATTTCAAAAATTATGTTGAACAAAGGGAGACCTTGTGGCAAATAAGGCTAAAATCAGATAGGCCTCCTGGCTTAAACGATTCCATTAACATCAAATGTTTTTTAAAAAATAGTAAGCTATCCATTGATAAAAATGTTGAAATGAGACTTTTTAAGTAGTATTTCTTTAACAACCAACAAGTTTTAATTGAATGATTGAATGTAAATCAGCATTGACACTATTTAAACAGTGTTGTGGATTTTATGATGTATTCTGAAGAAGTCTTAAGACGAAAGCGGTTAATCAAGTAAAGTTTATTACGCTATTGTTGCCTTTGAGTGTTATTTTTTATATTGGATTACTGGTGTACACAGTCGGTGAACATCTTTTGCCACTTGTCATTTGAACAAGCTGTTTCTTTCCTCATCCGACTACTGTTGGTTCTTATTTTTCATGAATTTTATTTGGTTTAGGATTCATAAAGCCTCTGTGTAAGAGATACATGGCTTACACGGAGGCTGCAGTTAAACGGTGTGACGTCAGCATGTCATGCATATGCATGAGGGCATGCTGAATCACACCTAAGGCTAACACGGTCCATGGAAGACAGTAGGGGGCGTGTCTGTAGGCCGAGCCCTGCAAGTGGACATGCCCCCAGAAGAGTAAATTTGCCCAAAGTAAACACCCACGACAGAGGCCATCGAAATGTGAATAAACACAACACAACACATGCCCCCACAGACTATGAACATAAAATATATAAATGAACATGTGATATATTTTTTTTAAATTGTAAAGATATTTGCCCGTGAGTGCGCTCGTTTGCGCGGGCGTGCCCGGCGCTTAGCCACAGTTAGCAGTCAGTGGAAAAGGATATAAGAACTAAATATGCAAAGTAAGCCAAGAAGCAATAGCGTAGCGCTAGAGACGTCGGCTGAAGAGCAGGCATTCATGGTTCGAGCCCCCACAACATCAATTATTATTTGCAGTAAAATAAGCATGAAACAAGTCCCTGACAAATATGTACACATAGAAAATCATAGATTATGTAAAATGTAATGAAATAGTCCATTTATTTTGAAGAAATGTAAGATAACAAAACAAGAAAAAATGTGAGATGTGCCTATAGTTGAGCTACAGTTTAACAAGGTGAGTGCATCTGCCCGTAGGTGAGCAATGGTTCAACAGGCACAAAATGAGTGGCTGTAAATGAGCTGTGGTTTAACATGCTGAAACTGTGTGCCCCTAGCTGAGCTGAGCGTAATATGCATGATAACAGCCAAATGAAGCGTAAACCAGCATGCCCCATTTGCACGGAGCTGCGCACCGCGCCAACAAGCTAACCAACGGGCAACGTTGAGCAGCTGTATCAAAACTGCCTTTACACAGACACACCCCCTAGCCTGTCTAGACAGTCATAAAAAATAAAAAGCAGTGGCAAAGTTCGAACCCAGGATACTATGCACCATAGTCAAGGTACTGAACCACTAAGCCATGACAGCAGTACCTAGAAATGCAGTAATAGCAAATATATAAGAATGAATACAAAGTGGAGCATGACAAAGCAGGTTTTGTGAAGTTGATACAATTCCAAAATGGCCAATCACAGATATGTGCGGGAAAAACGGCATATATAAGCCCCATAGGCGGGAATGCACAGCATAAACGATTGTAGAACTAACCTGCAGCCAGAATGTCAGGAGTAGGTGAGGGTAGTTGCTTTTGAGCACAGAGGCGGGGCGTTGAGGAGTCCAGATACATGGTCTGGCTCCTAGTCCACAATCATGAGGCCCAACTCATGCAGGACCAGGTCCTGTGGGGAGCATATAGGGCTGAGGCATGGGACCGGTTGGCTCATGATCTCACCAGTGCCACAGGGATTCCAAGGACTGGTGAGCAGGTCCGTCACCACCATGCGGACCTGAAGAGACGCAAGCAGGACCAATTGAACCTTTGGATCCAGGAGGCCCGGCAAATGCCCAACGCCCCACTACTGAGTAAGTTACATTTAATTACGTATGTAAGAAATTAACCTAGCTGATATTATGGAGATGTGTATTCCAATATTACTTCATTTATATTACAGCTGCAGATGTCCGTTCTGTGAACCGCAGAGCCTATGGTGATAGGCTGGTGCGGTTGCACCACCAGGCAGGTCAGTAATCCTCTCCCAGTAACTGTAAAGAAATATAAAAGTATGACAGTTAGCAAAAGAGCGCAGTGTAGTCACTAAGTAATAAAATGTGCAAGTAACAGTGTAAGAGTGTTTGCAAGTATTGCTTGATTACAAAAGTGTGTTGCAGTCTGTAATCCAAACAGAAAAATGAAAATGTCTGAAATAAAGTCTGAAATAAAAATGCCCCACCTGTAATATAATAGTACACAACCTGCAGCAGGCTGAAAAGTACAGCTGCAGAAGATGAGTAAATGACATGTGTGAAATATACCCCTGTTGAAATACTAAAACATGACAGAAGTGAGACTGCTGGAAAGGATTGTAATAACTACAGGTAAAACATGTCAATAAAGCCTAGAAGAAGTACCATCCTGAATAGTAAAATGAACACAAGTGAGAGAGTGTGAAAAAGAGTTATGAATCCACCAATAAAGTAGTAATAACCCCTGAATAAAGTATACTGCAGTCAGTAGAGAATGAAAGGAATGTGAGAAGCAGAACCAAACAGCGAAATCTGTTCAAAGTGTTGCTGCAGCTGGAATGTGTATCCCAAAATCTGGATATGTTGCACTCAGTCTGCAATATGCAGATAGTATGATTGTCTGACATACCAAACATCCACAGTTGTCTATAGCTATATAAAGCAAATGTAGCAGGATGATGTCGCTGAACAAAGCCAGATATGAATGTGTATGAAGAACAATAAAATGTATATTGATGTAGCAGTAACAGTCCTATCACCAAATTGAAGTATTTATCATATAGGAAACTGTAGTTAGAACAGTAGTGTGTATATATCTGCAGCTATTAGAAATGTACAGCAAATGTATTGGTATTCGAAGGTGTTAATATTATTTTCTTCACCCCACCCTATAACCACATATAACACATTCCACGTGAAAATGGTATGTGCAATCATAATTAACACCCCTGGACATTTGTCTTGTTGGGTCATAAATATTTACATGTCCGTTGATGCATCTGCCCTGTTCATATATCCAAACCTGATGAACTGTTGCCATCAATCAACCCTGCATGTTGTTGGACTGTGTATTGCTGTTCAAGTTATGCATGTGTTATGCTTGCTGTTCAATGGTGTGAATATCTGGATGTTTGGTTAATGGGAATACTAATGCATGCTGTTACAACTAATTGCGAATGGTATTGTATGTTACTAACCCAAACTGTCATGACATAATGCAAAACATAGGACGACAGGGAAGGCGGGTTCCAGCGGACCCACCTCTCCCACCTCAGCTGGTGAGTGCACCTGGCACTAGTGCCCAGTCTGGACCCTCCTCCGGTGTCCCTGTGCCACCTGTGGGTGGAAGCACTGCAGGGGATGGGGCCCGTCCCCCTTCTGCAAGCGTGGCTGGAGGAGAACCACCACTCACCCTCCGTAGCGTCCGGACTGTGGTGTGTAGGGAGATCCGGGACTCTGTTCTTGGGCCCCTACGCCAGCTTGAGGCACAGGTTGCACAACTTACAGGCATGCCTGTTGCCCGGCCTACACAGCCCCCAGCACAGCCCCATCCTGGGCAGTGAAGGAACAGTGGCAACTGCCCATGGGTGGGGATATCAGTTCCACTGTTGCCATCTGTGGGCTCATGGGCTCTGGATATCCAAACATCCGTCCCCATCAATTGTGTAACCCCCCACACGTGTCATACACTGCCCCTGTATGCTTCTTGTTTGTCTTGTCTGTTGACCTACCCAACCTACCTCCTCAGCTATACCGACTTCCTTCACCTGACATACCACTCTCACCTGAAAAAAAAAAAAAGGCACTCTGTACCCACAAAAAAATTATGCCCCATACATAGCTGCCTATTCCGCACACATCTGCTGGACATGGAAACTATCAATTACAATTGGCTGTACAACAAGTATTATTGTTGTCCTGACACCTCTCTCAGGGGTGGAAGGTTTCAAATGTCACACCAAATTACATACATATGCACAGCTGTTGCTGATGAAGAAATGGGCAGCTATGGGCCTTACCTACATCCCTCCTGCAAATCCCAAGCTTGTTTCCCTACTGTCTTACCCTCTTTGTGACCCCTTTTTCACCACTTTCCTGTCTCCCCATTTTCATTTCTTTCAAAGAAAATAGCGCAGGTGTGCGCCAGAGTAAGCAATAAGCGGTTGTAAGCGGGTGTGCGCGTGTGTGCGCAGAGCTAAACGCCAGTGCGCATGCGTGAGCTCCGCGCAAACCAGCGCTAACCTGGTTACAACTGCTTAAAAGTGCCTTAGTCACTCTGATTGACAGGTCCTGTAGTCAGTTCAAAAGCAAAATAAAACCCCACTGTCAGTCCTGAACCCAGGACCTTGGAAACAGTAGCCTGCATGATCTATCACTAAGCCACGACTCTTATACAAGAACATTTTTCTAAAATAAATATATCATGTAATAGTAGGAATGAATGTAAAGGGAATATAGGATGTGTAGTACACAAAGCATGTCATTTATACTTACTGTCAAAACTAGTGGATTTCCATAATAGTAGTGTGTGAATAGAACAGCCATGCTAGTTGGTAGCTAGTAGGTAATAATGTCAGTTAATGTACATATATAAATGTATGTATAGTTACATATATATATATATATATATATATAGTTGTAGGTATCAGTGTGCATACGCACTTACTACAGGAAACAGGAGAGAGGAATGCAGAAATGTGAATCTACAACACAGCCTGAATCATGAAAGAGATACTAACCTTTACACTCACAGAACAGTGTCCAGTGCATACCAGCATGGTCCCCGCCCTTACAATCTGAAAGGGCAATGCCTATCTCACATAACCTTTTATAGCACTTTCCTGAAATCACAGTGAGAACTGCAATCAGTACACAACTGGCTGCATGCAATTAGCAAATGCTGGCTTACAATTGGTGCAGAGGCCATCACATGGACTTATGCAGATACCTACAAAAGCATCCTGTACTCACACTCCACACATGTAATACGTTCATTGCACTGTCTGGAGGCAGACAGAGAGAGAGAGAGAGAGAGACACAGACAGAGACAGAGACAGAGAGAGAGAGAGAGAAAAAAAAAACAAACAACAACACACGGTACACACACCGAGTCTAAGCTGTCAGCAGTGACAGTAGCAAGCCGTGCCAGCAGCAGCAGGAAGCAGTAGTAGCGGTAACGCAACCAGCTGTGACAAACACAGGTAATGTAAAGTAGCAGGTTAATAGTCTGCATACTGTGAACCCTCCATATGTGTCATAGGTCTGTATCTATAGGTATGTCCATGTGATATGTTGTGTGCATGTAGTTCCACCAAAAGGGGATGACTATACATTACATGTCAGTCAGTGTTAGGCCATGATCCTGGCAGCAGTTTTCTGTTGCAGTGAGGCCTGCCTGTAGGATGTGTGTGTCAGCTGGTGTAACGACTATGGCGCTTAGTTAGCAGTCATATGGGAACTTTGTCATCCACAACCCGCACATGTTCGCATTTACATCTGAGAAATAAATGCCAAACAAGAGGGGTCCTAGGACAGAGGCCTGTGGGATACCACATGTGACTGGCAATGAGTCTGACATGGCTCCTACAATATCGATATTATAGGTTCATAGGTTCATAGCTTAGTACTAAGCTAACTGCCCTTGTGAGCCATTTTAAGCCTAGCCAATTATCCCTTGTGGAACTCAAACCCTGCACCTTGTGTTTGTAAGGCAAACACCTTAACCATTAGGCCACCCTCCCAACCCCAAATAGGTTGGTACTAAGCTAAGTGCCCTTGCGAGCCATTTTAAGCCTAGCCAATTATCTTTTGTGAGACTCAAACCCTGCACCTTGTGTTTGTAAGGCAAACACCTTAACCATTAGGCCACCCTCCCAACCCTTATGGATTCTGTATGTCAACCAGTGTGCAACCCGTCATGTGACATATGTAGTAGCATGTAAGCTAATGAGCTTGTCTATGATGCCTGAGTGGAGTACTGTGTTGAAGGCCTTAGGCAAGTCCAGGTAGGCTGTATGGATTGTGTTGCCCTCATCAATGGCTGTAGTGACTGTTTTGAAAGGTCAACCAGGTTCGAAAGGCAGGATCAGCCCATCACAAAGGCAAACTGGCTGGGAACAAGTGTCTGCAGGTACCCAATATCGCTGTATATGCGTCCAATACTGAATAATTCCATAGCTTAGCAGACCAGGCTGGTTAAGCTTATGGTGCGGTAGTTCCCAGGGTCAGTAGAGGTGCCTCCTTAGTGGAGTGGGACCACTGTTGCTGCATGCCAGTGTTCAGGTACATATCCTGTAGTACGGCTAAGGTTAAATATCAGTCTTATATGCGGTTGTATGTCCTCTTGGAGTTCACGTAGCACACATCCAGGGATACCATCAGGTCACATGGATGCTGTGTGTTCTGCTTTGCTGAGGGCGTCCCTCACCTGGACATGTGAGATGATAGGGAGGTTACATTCAGCTGTGATAAGTATTTCTACTTGTGGGGGAGAAGGAGGGGGGATACATGCACCGAACCTGTCTGCAAGAATGTTGCCAATATCTTTGTGTTCGGTGAATGTTAAGTAGGTGTGTATTAACTCAGAGCATATCTGAGACGTTTGGTCCATATGTGTAACATAACTGAAGAAGGCCTTGTGGTTATCAATAGTGTTCGTGGCCATTTCCCTCCCAGATTAGGCCGTGGATGTTGTTATGAGAGACCGTAGCTTATTACCAGTGCTGACCAGAGATGCCTTCCCTTAATGTGAATCTGCTCTGTCCTGCAGTAGCCTCCTTCTATCGTTATACAATCTGCCTTTGGCTGGGGTCCACCGGACAGGATGCCTAACCTTTGTGCATAGGGTCTGGGTTAGAAATGTGTGTGCATGTTCCATGCAATCTTTGGGATGTCCGTGGGAAGCATTCGCAAAGGGGTCAGCAGTGTGGGTTGTGGCTTCCACTGGCCCAGTGGGCTGCATGGATACCATCTCAGTCCTAACAAATGAATAACTGTCTAATCACATACATATCAAAGTAGTCTACTGTGCTGGTGGTGGGATATGTATATCCAGGCCGAGTAACTTGTGTCCAGATCACACTAGTGGATGGCATTCCACATACAGTACCTTGGTATGAACCCCCAGAGTGAGGTTGTGCATTGAACCTGTCACAGTGTGCTGACTGATGGGGAATGCTACTATGTTGTATGGAATGTGGCAGGTATTGTTGCACAGGTGTTGGCTGAGCACTGATATCTGGCCATGTACTTGTGTATCCACCAAGAGACACACACATGCTACGTATGGGCATAGTAGTATATCATTACAGTTGAGTATCATGTATAGTATGTGTGCCATATATTGCTGACATAGTCTGCTGATATCCTGTTTGTGTTCTCTTCCAGGGACATGGCGCAACTGCGTAATCCCACCTACTCTGCAGCAGAAGATGAGGAGATACACCAGAGCCTGGTGCAGGATTATGACATACTGTTTTCCCGCACCAGCCAGAATCAGCAGGAGAGGGCTGCACTGTGGCAAGAACTTGTCCGTAGGGTAAATAACATTGGCACGCATAATAGGACATATGAGCAGGTAAGACATCACTGCAGTGATTTAATCAGAAATGTCCGTCAGCGTGCGTCAGATATCCACAGGCAACAGGTTGCCACAGGAGGTGGGGTGGCCACACATCCCCCCCTCACCAGACTGGAGGGGCTACTCCTAAGTGTTGTGGCTCCAGCCCCGGAACAGCAACAGCAATACACCTGCATCATGATGGAGGCTGGATCCACACAGCAGCATGACATGGAGTGTGCAGGTAATATGCCATATGTACACTTGACTGTTCTGTACACTGTTAGTTTATGCATGTGTAAGGTGTGTCCATGGTATGTTGCTGTCAACATAGTATGTAATTGTGCAGGTGTGATATTGGCAATATCAGCAGCTGACGTGTGAAAGGCAACTGGTGTACTACTGCACTGTATCATATGCAGTATCAATGGCACAGTTGTGCCCATTGACATTAATCTCCTCATTTCTGCAGGTCCCTCTGGTGTCACAGCAAGGCAGGCCATCCATGCTGGTGAGTGTGTTTTAACAATACCTATAATAGTCCTGATAGTGCTAGTAATACTAATGTAACTCAGTACTGCTCTGTGTGTATACTGCGGGGTGTGCATGTGTGCCTGTGTGCTTGTGTGCCTGTGTGCATGTGTGCATGTGTGCATGTGTGCCTGTGTCCACGTGTGCATGTGTGCATGTGTGCATGTGTCCATGTGTGCATGTATGCATGTGTGCATGTGTGCATGTGTACACGTGTGCACTTGTCCACGTGTGCATGTGTTCCTGTGTCCACGTGTGCATGTGTGCATGTGTGCACGTGTGCATGTGTGCATGTGTGCACGTGTGCATGTGTGCATGTGTGCCTGTGTCCATGTGTGCATATGTGCATGTGTGCATGTGTCCACGTGTGCATGTGTGCATGTGTGCATAAGTGCATCACTGGTAACATTGTGTGGACACTGTAAGCTGTGTTTCCTGTCTTCCTCCCACAGGTTCTGGTGCTGCTCTGGTGTCCTGCAGCAGGGAACCTGAATCTGGTGCCACAGGTACTGGTAATGATGATATCTGTGTAATGGCACTGGAAGGTGTGTCAGGGTCCGCCATTGGTCAGCCAATTGACAGTACACAGCTGTCAACCCCATCATTGCGCACAGTCATCCTGCCAGTACATCCTATGTCACCATTGTCCCTAGGTGATGGACAGGATACAGTGGGCATTGACCAGGGTAATGTGGTATCTGTGGCACATTTTTCCCCACACAGCAGCCATGGGCAGGGTCCTGTGATGGTACCACACAGACAGTTGCCCATGGGTTCTCGTGGGAGCATCCGTGGGCGTACTGCCTCTGGCAGACGTGCCCAAAGAGGTCTGTCAACCTCAGCTATGTTTCGGGCTGTCATGCAGGCACAGTCGCTTATGGAAATGTACACCAGACAGGGTCTGAGGGAGCTGAGAGCATGTCGCACAGCCATGACTGACAGTATGTGTGACATCGCGGATGCTATCTGTAATTTCACCGATGTCATAGACAGACGTTGTGGGGACATATTACAGCAGTTCCACAACCACAAGTCCATGAGCCAGGGCAATGGTGAGCGGTTGCGGCATTGACGTGGCCGTATGCCAGCAACAGCAGCAGCTGGCAGTCGGCGTGGACAACAACTGGCCCACGGACGCCCCCATAGTGCCAGCAGCAGCCCAGCAATGCTGGGTCTGTGCTGTCATCAGAACGCCCCAGGAGACCACGTGCACGTGGCTCTGGACAGTCCCAACAGGGACCTGTGTCCAGTCAACACACTCCCGCTTCTGATGACAGTACCCAGTCTGGCTTCATATCGGATATGGTCCGTAGCACCCCTGCCAGGCACAGGTACCATGTCCATGCCCACAGACACTGATCTGTATGACCTGCTAGGTGTAGTCTGTGGCTGTCCACAAACCCCTGTATATGGCAGCCATGAGGTGGAACTGTGTGCGTGCATACACACATGTGAATTGTTAACACCTAGGGCTACCACATACATGCACACACTGCACCAACAGTGCCCCACCCTGTACTGCTGTCCCTCACCAACACACATACACACACATGTCAATTGGTGGTATCAGTGGCAGACTCAGGCATACCTAATTCACACCCTGTGCATATGATGAAACTGTGCCACCTCCTGCAATCTCCAACATCAGTGTAGGAACAGGTAAACACGTTGCTGATGCACAGGGTGACTACATAGAAGTGTGTTAGTAGTATCATGTTGGTAACAGTACAGTGTGCTGATATGACTGTGTGTATATCCCAGCATGCCTGATGCAGAATTGTTATCTACACCCATAGTAAACACCATAGTGTAATAGCTGCACATTATTGCATACCGGTGGTAAGGATGTCAACAGATATCCACATACATAGGTAGCACAGGGAGGAAGCTAATGCAAGTAGTGATACGCAATGATGGACATGTACAGTAATGGTGGCAAGTTGCCCACAACGACTATGCAATGTGGATGTTTGCGCATGCTGATATGTGTGCAGTACCAATGTAATACAAATCACAATTAACTATGACATAATATCAGTTCTACCATGGACATCTGAGCTGTGCATTCCTGGGTACATGTTGACAGTGCCTACATATTTGCACTGTTACCTACTGTCAGTGTTACCCCTTCTTTGTTGTACAATGGACTACTTCCAGCCCTGCTTACTGTAGCTTTGTTTGCATGCATATTCGCTTGGGGTTCCCTGGAACACTGCTTCCACCTGCGATGCAGAGTTACAGTGCTTCTGTGGACTCCTAGTGACATCTGCATAGCGTACTATACGTATGTCAAGTTTCCACATGACGGAACGTCACTGTCTGTCCTGTTCACATGTACGTTGCCTGTGACACATTGCACATGACTTACCTGGCATTTACCCACGTGTGCAGTCATATATGCCAGTGCTATGAAATCAGTAGCAGTACACCCACACATGCACACCTTCAGTATGTTGTTCCCCATTGGCCCTATGTGTTGGTAATCACCATGGCAATCACACTACTATGGTAGCATGTGCAAAGGTAACCTGTGAATCACCTCTATGGTCCAGTTGTGGTTTATGTGAGTCATGTGGCAATGTCACAGCTGTCACATGTATGCAGTCAACCCTCACCCCTGGCCAGGAACGTACAACACATGTGTGGGATGCCACCACATAGCCAATCTGGGGACTGAGCACTATGAACCCAGTAATGCCAAACCCTGTCAGGTGGCATGACATACTACAGTAACCACAATACCAGTCAGACATAGACCCGCACTGACAGCAATCTGAACACACTGGGGCATACTTGGAGACTCAGAATAGCATCCTGCCTGAGCATCACACACCTCTGCAGCTGGCACACAGGCATACTTTACATCAGAACAGAGCACATGCGACACATGGCACACACATCCCGTGTGCCACACACTCACAGCCTGTAGGGCCACACAACACACCTGCTACAGATGTGTCAGGTACCTCTCTTGTCCGCTACAGTGGGGTCCCGCTCAACAGGCTGTACATGGTGAAGGTCACAGTGATATGCCTGTGGGGCACTATGGTCCACCGCAAAACACATGCATACAGGTCAGTCAGAGGCATGGACACATATGACTCAGTCATTGACCATGCCACCATGGATGACCTGAGACATACCTCCCTGGACTACATGTTAGGGAACATAGAAGGGATCTCTCAGCATGTGGCACAGGCCAGTATGAGCCTGATCTTGGTTGCCATCATACCCTCATCAGGTACGCTACCACTATATGTAGGAAGGGTGTTCTATGTCTACATTCCGCTCAATCTCCAATGTCATTCATAGGGTATCCACAGGCCGTCAACGTGTGATTACATGCTAGGAAAGCCACAATGATTTGCGAGGGGCAGCTTGCACGTGACACCCATGGGCCAATGTATATTGGCGAAGCCCCTTGATACACACATAGTGCCTTATGCTGCAGGACACGGATTACATAGCCACCTCCACGGGTATCACACAGGATAGGACACTAACAGTGATGCTACACAACACCAGCAGTGTACACCGCAAGATGCATGCACTGGACACTGTCCTCAGCACTGTGAACTGCAATGTCTGTGCAGTACCAGAGTCCAGATTCACAGATCACAGGTGCAACCCATCACTGCCAGGTTATACCTCATACCATGCCTGTCACCCCCTACACATGTAACACACATGGACAGGGGGGTGGTATCCCAAGGCACCACAGATACACACACCTCCAGGTTGTTGGCACAGCACAAAGCATCAGGGCCTATTCATGTGCAGCTACCAGTGTGTCGGACTGCCTTCTGGTTCATAGCCTGGCACACACAACCCTCCCATACACAGGAAACCCACCTATCCTCCATAACAACACTGGCAATATGACAGTCTCAAGAACTGTCTTTATATGGCTGGACTGCGTCCAGCCAAACATTGTGCATGAGCATTGCTGTAGCTACAACACACTAGTTGAAAGGTTCCCAGCATGTGGTCACTGAATTGCAGTGGAATAATATGTTGCTACTCCCACAACAGGTGGGAACATGCAGCACCTGTACATCGACTACATGTAGACTATATGGCCCAAACCAGATGTGTATCCCCTGCTGTAGGTATTTTTCCATATACACCCACACTGTATAGACACAAATCGCGTGCGGCCCCTGCACAGCAAGACACAGTCATATTGTTATGAATTGCGAATACCATTTATCCACTCGAGGCACATGTCAGACATGGTAACTACTGCAGGTCACAGGTATTTATGTGTATGTGTCACACACATGCATCATGTGTGCACTGCCATTGCTGGTTTAGGCAATGGCATGCATTGTTATGCACAAAGACCCACACAAGGTCATAATGTGTGACACAACCACACGTGGCAGTTGTGGGTTTCCAAAACATACCTATCTGTACTCTGACAATGGTAATAGACCCAGTAGCGGAGCGCACCATTGGCATTACTGGCCAACTAGCCCTGTTTGGCTGTGCTGATAGTGTGGTGACATCCCCTGTGTTTACTGGGGGAATATGCAGCATCTGGTGTAATATATTATTTGCCAAAAGGATCTCTTCTCTCACACTTGCAATTACACACCCTACTACCCCCACATACACTTGCAGGATTCATACCCCTACCTATGTCACGACACGTGAGAGAGACACATTAGCGAAGCGCACTATTCGGATTACTAGGAGGTTCCTCTTCTCTGGCTGTACTTATAGGGTGCTGACATCATCAGTGTTTGGAAAGGGTAATGTGCATCATGTAGTGTGATCTCCTGATTGCCAAAAATAACATGTTTTTCATACAGAATTGCACACACACAAACTCCCCACATCCAAACACACACACACTTGCAGGTTTCAAACCCCTATCTAACTATGTTATGACATTTGAGAGAGAGGCTTTAGCAGAGTGCACTATTCGGATTACTGGGAGGTGTCCCTTCTCCAGCTGTATGTATAGGGTGCTGACATCATCAGTGTTTGGAAAGGGTAATGTGCATCGTGTAGTGTGATCTCCTGATTGCAAAAAAGCACATGTCTTTCATACAGACTTGTACACACACGCACAAACTCCCCACATCCAAACACACACACACTTGCAGGATTTAAACCCCTATCTAACTATGTTATGACACTCGTGACAGACACATTAGTAGAGCACGCTATTCGAATTACTGGGAGGTTTTCCTTCTCCTGCTGTACTTATAGGGTGCTGACATCATCCGTGCTTAGATAGGGGAATGTGCTGTAGAGTGCTTTCACAGTTGCCAAAAGGGCCATCTCCCTCACACAGACTTGCACACACACTAACCCCCCTCCACACACACTGGGCAGTTGCAGGATTCAAACCCCTACCTAACTATTTTATGACACTTGTGACAGACGCATTAGCAGAACACGCTATTTGAATTAATGGGAGGTTTCCCTTCTCCTGCAGTACTTATAGGGTGCTGACATCATCCGTGCTTAGATAGGGGAATGTGCATCCTGTAGAGTGCTTTCACAGTTGCCAAAAGGGACATCTCTCTCACATAGACTTGCACACACACTAACCCCCCTCCACACACACTGGACAATTGCAGAATTCAAACCCCTACCTAACTATGTTATGACACTCGTGACAGACGCATTAGCAGAGCGCGCTATTCGGATTACTGGGAGGTTTCCCTTCTCCTGCTGTACTTATAGGGTGCTGACATCATCCGTGCTTAGACAGGGGAATGTGCATCCTGTAGAGTGCTTTCACAGTTGCCAAAAGGGACATCTCTCTCACACAGACTTGCACACACACTAACCCCCCCTCTACACACACACTGGGCAATTGCAGAATTCAAACCTCTCCCTAACTATGTTATGACACTCGTGACAGACGCATTAGCAGAGCGCGCTATTCGGATTACTGGGAGGTTTCCCTTCTCCTGCAGTACTTATAGGGTGCTGACATCATCCGTGTTTAGATAGGGGAATGTGCATCCTGTAGAGTGCTTTCACAGTTGCCAAAAGGGACATCTCCCTGACACAGACTTGCACACACATCAACCCCACTCACCTACACACACACACACACACACACACACACACACTGAGCATTTGTATGGTTCAAACTCCTACCTCCTTTATTATGACACTTGAGGGAGACGCATTAGCAGAGCGCGCTAACCGAATTACTGGGCATCTGGTTTGCACCTGCAGTATTTATAGGGTGCTGACATCTTTATTTCTACAGAGGTATGTACATCTAGTACTACCTGTCAGGTGGGTGATAGCATATATATGCATTTGCAGCCACCTACGTCAGGGTCAGATATGCACATCGCACTGGCAGGTTATGTTCTATACCATGCTTCGTGACCACAGGACCTGTAACACACAACACAACCAGTCCAGAACACCACTCCCACATCCAGGACACACACTTTGCTTCCCTGGGAACAGTGCCGGGATATGCAGGTGTTCACATACACCATTCCAGTTGTTAACATCAGGTACAGGCATATTGTGTGTGAGAACTACTCAGGCCTCTACCACTTTACCCTACAGCCACTGCAATTTGTGGGTCCATGTGCTATGGCAGAACCACACACCACAGCCACATGGGGGAATACATATTACACCTGTCCATTTGCAGCATGGGTACTCACTGTTCCACACCAGAGGTAGACCACCATTGTTGATATCTGACCATACCCACCTTTCCCTGGACATCCATATCCCATCCCCACCCCCAGGCAAGGTTGTCACTGCAAACAAACTGCATTTAGCACAAGCAGACTCTACACTTGTGAAGACTGGGGTGGATGACTTCAAAGGACCCATGCTGGGGGACTGTACTGGCCACTCTGCATAATCCTTGACAATTGCATTCTATGAGCATGTGTAAGGTTTGCATTGATTATGCTATCCCACATACACCCATAACTGCTCCACAACAAGACACCTGTCAGGTGTACACCAGCCATATATGAGCCATCCAACAGACAGAGTGAGCTAATACATTGCAGAGCTGTAGCCCACAGAGGGAGGACATCTGTGAACAGTACCGGCACAACACTTCATTCCCACATAATCATCACAACACAGTGTTGACAGTGGAATTGTCCAGACAATGCAGATAGGGCTCCCCTCAGTCTGTTATTGACGGCCACTTACTGTTAGAGGTCCTCAGCAACCCTCTTCCGGCACACACCAACAACATGGCTGTGGCTTAGCACATTCAAACCCTGGGATCTCCACTGTGCCCCTGCTTGACAGAAGCACAGCTCACTAGCCTCACACGTTGCCTTATGTGACCTACTTTACAGTGGCACAGTAGCCTACTGTACTGGGGATGCAGATGCCAAGCACACTCTGGCTAAGCTGTCATTTCCTAGGGCAACAAGCCTAGTATTGACCTCTACACCCATATGTTCAATTGGCAGATGCACAATATTTGTTGTGCTGTTATACTGTTTGCAGGTCTTTATTGCCATAGCATTCCCTGTTCCTATGAACAACTTGTGTATCTGTGGAAGATGTTTGAATATGAGGGCAATCCACTCTATCACTTATGTCTCTGTAGTCATTTACTGTGTGCACTGGGCAGATTGCTGTGTTGTGGTTGGTTCCTGGAATGACACGTACAAATACCAGATATGTGTGGCCAACTGCTAAACGGAGATATGGCCTAAGTGTGTGAGCATGCCCAGTTCTGCCTTTCCATGGCATGTTGTCTGACATATGCCTCATTTATCAAAGTGTGCGAGCATGCCCAGTGTGAGCTTTCCATATGTTGAACTCTGAAGTCCACCACATATTTGGGTGTGTGTGAACTTCCACAATATCTCACGTTTATGGTTCTGTGTTGGGTGTCATGTTGTGTACTAACTGGCCAACTGCTTCATGTCTGCCACAACAGGGATTATACTGTGCCTGCAGGGATTGCATGGGATACTTTGCATACAGTTGTCAACATCCTTTCATAATGACCTAACACTGTAGTACCATATAGTGTACTGGTTCAGTACTTTCACTGTGGTGGACAGTATCCTGGGCTTTAGTCCTATCACTGCTTGACATCTTCATAAGTGAGCACAACAGACTGTGTAGGGGCCAGTTGTGCACATGACCATGTTGCATTATGTTCAGATATGGAATACCTACACCAGGCTTGTCCAACATTGGTAGTGTATTCCACAACACAGGTGGACATTGGCAAACACTAGCGATGTTCCCTAGGCCATTTCTGATACTAGTCAGAGGGTGTGTTTGTCCTTCAACACACATTGTAACTGGAGTTTGCCATGACATATGTCATGGTTAGTATATTGTGCCTCCGTCTACCTCTGACATAACAGTGATACCGAGGGTTAACCTACCATCTCCCATCCACTCATCGGGATTCCTCTTGAGGGGTGTAGATAGGTGACTCTCTGGCTAACCTGTACTGGGAGTTTATTCAAGAGTGGGGGTGCCTTCTGTGTTATGGATCATTCTGTACAGCTTGTCCTATGTATGTCAGTGCTGGGGTTCAGGTCTCTCATGTGCATAGCTCACTGCCATTCAGATTGTACAAGGTGCAGCATGTTCATTGATTCCAGCTTGGACATAGCTTCATACATCAGGCACAGCTTGCCTCTGGCTGGGCAGTATGGCAGTGTGTGGAGTTGCAGTTTGTTTACTCAGGCAACACATGGCATCTGTTCATGCTCTTTGCTACTCCTGGTGGGGTACTGTTGTGGACTTTACAGTTGATGGAGGTGTCTGCTGAGGTATATCCCACAGGGGCTATTGTAGTCAATTGTGACACTGATGAAGGATGACTGCAGAGCCACAGTGACCTCCCCTTATCTACATCTGACAACCTTCATGATTGGGTGGGTATATGGTATGTTTCTGCGAACACTACAGCCACATGTTTGTCCAGTGCAGGATATCTATCACCTTGTGTCACCAGGTCTCTCATTACATGTTAGGTACATAATGGGTTAACACCTGTGTGGTAATTTGTGGGCACTTACTGTATATCCACGGTGGTTGTCTATACACAGTTCTGAAATTAGCTTGCTGACATGGTTATGGCTCCAGTTGTCTGTTTCTAGGTTGCCCTTTTGTGGGTTGCTTGTGTCAGCTGGGGGTCGGATATGGTGGGCTGTTTGCACTCCTCTGCGTACATGTTCAGTCACAGTCCTTCCATGTTGGCCTGTACCTATGGGACATATATAAGGAACGGGGGGGGGGGGCCCAGGACCAAGCTTTGTGGGATGCCACTCATATCTGCTTTGTAGTCTGACATGGATGCAGCATGTCTGACCATGTCAGTTCTGTCCTTGGTCTGGTTTGCAACCCCTCTACTGACATAGGGGTATATATTTAAGCTGGTGAACATATCCATACTGAACTCGTAGGGTATTGTCTAGAAGCATATGCACGGTCCAGCTACACTGTGTGGACCACATTGCCCTCATCAATGACCTTAATGACTGTTTCAAATGGGTCAAACATGTTTAGGGGCAGGATCACAGTTACGACAGCCACACTGTGTAGGGTCCGGTATCAGTAGGTCCATGATAGCTTTATGTTTGCGGTACATACTGATCCTTTCCATAGCTGTGCAGACCAAACTTGTCAGGTTCCTGGGGTGGTAGTTTGCAGTATCCATTCAGGCAACACCTTTGTTGTGAAGGACCACTGTTGTTGTACACTGCTCTTTGGGTACATATCCTGTGGTAAGGCTCACATTGGGCAGTAGTATGATTTGGCATTCCATTATTCTTGGAGTCCATGTTGGCCTCAGCCCAGGACACCATCACATACCTTTGCTGCTGTGTGTTTTGCTTTGCAGATGATGGCTGTTACCTCAGCATCTGCAATGTCAGGGGACCAGCAGTCTGCTGGGATAGATATTTTGCATTCTTGGTGGGGAGGGGGGGGGTTGTACTGCACCTGTCAGGTTGTATGTTGGCAATATGTGTGTGTGTTTGGTATGTTGTTTGTAATATCTATGTGATTCGGAGCATATCTGTGGATTCCCAACATGGTTCCTACTATCAGTTAAGTAACCCTTGTGATTATCTTTAGTGTCCTGTACAATTTGTATCTTCATAGGTTTATGGGTTCATACTAGGCTATCCACCCTAGGGCATTAGTAAGCCAAGTCAGAGTGTGTGTGTCTTTTGCCGCCCCTTGCTATGTGACTATTATGGCCATTTATGATTTTCTTTACTGTGCCTCTGTCTGGACGTGACACAGTGAAGACCCCCAGTGTACATGTACGATCATCCATCCACTTGGCAATATTCCTGTTGAGGGGTGTCAGTGAGGGGCTCTGCCTAACATGGATTGGGATCATGTTTCTGGGTGTGGGGAGCCTCTGGGTTCTGTATCTGTCCCTCCAGCACATCCTATTTCATCATGTGTTGAGGCTGACATCTGTCACTCTCACAGCTCCAATGGCTTTGATTTCCTGTGGTGTAGCATGTCCATTACTCCTGTGTTGGACATGGCCTTGTACAACAGACATACAATGCCTCTGTGTAGGCAGTCTGTGACTGCATTCAGCTGGGGTGTCTACAGCCAGGCAGCATATGACATATATTTGACACCCTTTATCCTCTTGGTGGGGTACCTTTGAGGTCTTCCGAACCGCTGCAGGTGTCAGGTACGGTACATCCCATATGAGTCATTGTACTAGATTATGGGTCTGATAAGGGAACAGTACAGGGGCACAGTGACCTCTGTTGATGTAGATGTGAATCCTTTCATGATACGGTGTCCAATATCGACAATCTTCCTAGACACATTGGCATTGTGAGTGTCACATGACAGGTTACTGTCGACTTGTGTCCCTAGGTCCCTGATTACCCCTTGCATACATAATGGTTTACCACCTATGTGGTATTTTGTGAGTACCTTGTCTGGTATTTGGTGGGACATTCATACTGTCCAGTGTCTTCAGGATGTCTGGGTGGAGTTCTTGTGTGTGAGAGTGTGGTCTGTCGCATGCTACAGTCTGTACAGCAGTTTGACTACACTTAGGTGCACAAGGGTGGTCTCCGCTGTTTCGTGCATTGTCAGTTACCTGGCCGTATGGGTGTCTGTGCTGCATATGGATACTCCCCCTCCTTTGATGTTTTGTTCCAGGTGTTGGGGCCATAACGCATGATATGTGGTATAACCTGGTAGTGCTGGTGTGCTATCAGTAGGCTTGCAGCAGGCTTCTGTCACTGCACAGACATCGATGTTCTCCATACTGGGAAGTGCCTCAGGGGCATGCATATTGCAGTTTACACATCTGGCATTGGTCAGCATTACCCTTATGTTTCTTACCACTTTTGTTTTCTAGGGTGGTGGGTTATTCTTTTTGGCCTTGCCTACGTATGGCTCTATGGAGGTGGCAAAGGCCTTATCCAGTATCCAGACGCCCAGGGGTAACAGGTGCAAGCCATCCCTGGAACAGCAGCATGGCTTGTCATGCATGACATCTCAAGCAGACAGACATAAGACCCTCTTGGACTGACAGCTGTAACTGTGCCGCCTGTTAAAGATGATCATTCTGTGTTTGTACTGTGGCATCATTCTTGGTGAGGGTTGGATGCTGCAAACAGCCAGTGTCATACTGGCCTGGGGTACATACTCAGAGAGCTCATCCATGTGTTGCATGTGCTATGTTTGGAGGTTGTGGTTGCTTGGGATCTGCTTTGGAGGCTTCTGTTGGTGTGGTGTGTTTGTAATTAGGGCCTCCGGGAATGTTTTTCTGTGTTTATGTGTTCGGTTTACAGTTGTGATAGGTCTATGTGGGACTGGGTTTGTGGTGTATGTGGTTAACTTCTCCTCCTGACTAGTTTTGACAGTGCTGAGTTGGGGGAGCTCAGCCTCCAGTTTGGATACATGGCTGCATCTCTCACATATATTTGTATTTATTGGGGGGAGTTGTGGGTTTTCTGTGTACTTGGGCCAGGTGTCACATTGCCTCTGGATTCACAGATTCTACTTGTTGTGGCTGGCCTTAGTGGATTGTATGTGTGGACATATTTTATTGCCATACTACTGATCGGTGATTACTTCCCTTTTTATGTTTGCTCTATCATGTAGTAGCTTCCTCATTCTCTTGCATGGTTTGGTAATGGCTGGAGTCCAGCATGCCAGATGCCTGCGTGTATGTCATTGCGTCTTGTTATTTGTGATTGCATACTCCAAGCATTCCTGGCTGTGTTCATGGAATGCCTGTATAACGTTCTGTGGTGTGTCCCATATTCTGCACTTGCACAGGGCCTTTCGTGGATTCCACATCAGTTTGGAGGGGTGCAACCTATGCTTTACACATGTTTTTCACTGTGGTATTCTGGCCATGGACTGTTATCAGGATGTGTATATCCAGTGTGATTACTCTATGGTCTGGTCTTACCAGTGAGGGATACACTTCTCATCTTGCCATCCAGTACACATGCTGCTGATTATCACATCCAGTATGCTTACCCCTCTTGTGGGAGTGGTACGTTGTTCCTGGGCATTTTGGTTTATGGATTCTGGGAACCTTTCTCCTACTGTGTTGGTGATAGTATAATGCTCCCAGTGTATGTCTGGGTATTTTCAGTCAAGCAATATAATGTGGTTTGGGGAGCTTGATATATTCATGTATTCCAACATAGGCCAGGTGCAGTTCCTGGTATTAGGACAGTAGTCTGCAGCAGGCTATATACTGGGAGGCGGTTTTAGCCATTGATATTTGACCATGGCTAATCCATGCTGCTTCTTGTTGTGGTATCAACATGGGGGTGTGGTTATCCTTGACATTTAATGCTAGTCACCCTCCTTTTGTAGCTTGTTCCATGTTTTGCGGCTGTACAGCACAGTATGAGGTGTAACCTGGTAGTGTAAGGGTGCTGATGTGAGCCTTGACCCAGTTTTCTATTACAGGACTGATATCTACATTCTCCATACTGTGTGCATTTACACTGCACACATCTTGCTGTTTAGACTTCTGGCATTGGGTAGCATTACATCTAGGTTCCTATACCTTGTGGTACCTATGAAGGTGGGTTTGTGTTTTGAGACTTACCTATTCAGGGCATGCTGTGGGTACTGACAGTCTTTGCCAGTATCCATGGGGCCTGGACTGATAGGTGCATGCCACCCCTAGCAGGTGGTGCATCATGTCATGCTCCGCATGTCTTCCCAGGCTGAAACACATTGGCTCCCCTTTGACTAACTGCATTACTTCAGCCAGTTATTGCAATTGATCATCCCATTGTCATTTTGTGGCTTCATGCTTGGTGAGGGTGGATGTTAGTCAGGGTCCTCAGGTGTGCATATCGTACATGGTGTTACGTTACTTAACACATGGCATTCATGCCTCAGGTGGTGCTGCAGGGCTGCCTGTGTCGGATGCGCATATTACACTCCCTGTACATGTTTGTGAGCAGGTCATGTCATTTTAGGCATCCCTGTTATTATTTGAGTGAGTTAGAGGGGGTATCATTCCCAGGGTTTCTACTGAGCCAGTGTATGTGCTATGCATTGCCTCTTTGCCAAGGCCAGGGCATACTGGGCATGCCTCCTTCTGCCTACTGGGGCAGGCTCAGGTTGTTCCTCCTCCGAGTCATGCTCTGCCTGTGATGGCCTTGGCAATGGTGGGGGGCTGTTTGGCCCAGCCCTATGCTGGTCCTGCTGCAGCTGTTTTCGCAAGATCATATTATGTAGCATAGCACATACCATGACAATTTGGGTACATGTATTTGGTGTGTACTGCAAGGCTCCACCAGATGTGTCCAGACACCGGAACTGCGACTTGATCAGCCCAAACACATGCTCTATTACATTACGTGTTTGTGCATGTGCCTCATTATAGCGTTCCTGTTCAGGTGTGTGTGCATTTCTGATGGGTGTCATCAGCCACGGCTCCAGTGCATAACCTGCATCCCCCACTAGGTGTCCGTGTGGGATGTCCCCATTGGCAAATGTGTGGTACAGCTGCGTCAAATTCCAGATGTGGGAATCATGGTAGTTCCGAGGGCAGCCAGCACACACATTCATTATTATGCCCTGGGCATCACACACGACTTGGCAGTTGATGGAGGGGAAGCCCTTGCGGTTTATGTAGGCCCTACCCCGCTCACCATCTGGTGCTTTGATGCGTATGTGCGTGCAGTCTATTGCACCCACTACCTCAGGGTATTCCGCTATTTGCTGGAAGAGATGCATATTTCTGGCCAATACCTCACGGGCATTGGGGAAATATACATGATCACCGACATGTGCTGACATGGCATCCAGGAACTGGTGCAGTACCCTGGAGGCTGATGCCTGTGATATCCCCATCATATCACCAGTTGGTCTCTGGAAGGTACCTGTTGCTAGTATTCTTAGGCCAACACATACCTTGGTTTCCACTGGGATGGGTTCCCCTCTGTTGGTTCTGTGTGTGAGGCGTGGCCTGCACAGCTCAACTATTTTCTGCAGGAGCTCTCTGTCCACTCTATAGCGCTCTACTATCTCCAGCTCATGTAACCCGTGGTAGGTGACCCTGGGCCTGTACACTCTTCTCTGTCGCCTCACTGTGGGTTGTCTGGCACCATCTGCATTGTCACCACCCTCAGCAAGTCGCCTATGTCTCATTATGACAGCTATGGCAGCCCCTAACATTTCTGCTCTGAGTTCAGCTTTTTCAGTTTTCACTTCTAATAGCTTACTCCTGTCTTGCAGTGTCTCTTGTGAGAAACATCCTGCACTGCTGTTTGCAGTGTTTTAAGTGCTGGGCTGGGCTACTATTCTGCCTGTGTAATTGCCTGCTTCTAATTGCTTTCACCTGCTAGCTCCAGCAGTATTCCCTGCTAGCTTCCTAATAATTCTGTTGCTTCCCTTTTCCTTTCTGTTTCCACAGGGGGGAGCAGCATGCATATCAGCAGAAACGCGCTCACAGTGGCTTACATGTGCGCACACATGCTTACACGGTTCAGGATCTGCCTATTTGGGTTCAAACGTGCACACACCAGCGCAAACAGTGTTACAGGTCTGCCAACAGGCTCCTACATGCTCAGTCTGCCCTACACGTGCGCACACCAGCGCAAACAGTGTTAAACATCTACCAACACGCTCCCACATGCTCAGTCTGCCTTACACGTGTGCACACTGCCCTACTCACGCTTCATGGCGCGCACACGTGTGCATGCACGCCCAGCATGAAACTTTGGTGTAAGCAACAGTTTACACCTTCCATTTCCTGACTTTCCCATGCTTATCTTGTGACTCTCCTCTTTCCCTAATCTGTGTCTGTCATTTGTCAAGTTACACTGACCTCCAATGAACTGCATTTCTTTCTACCATTCCCTCCTGTGATGTCACCTATCTCCTACTCTATTCCTCCCCATTATGTATCTCTTACACAACTCAGACTGTGCTCATTTGCTATGTGACTGTGGGATTCAGTATCCTGACCCTCATTTACATGAGATTGCCTACTAATGCTTAGTTACATGTCTTAGACTCAGCTTCCCCCCTTAGCAACCACTACATGGTGGCCATGTTGTTTTTGGTCTGCTGGTCCCTGCATTGTCATTCCATGTATTGCATAAAACCCAAATTTGTGGGTTTATAACCTTCTTTTTTATGTTTTATACAGCACAACCCGTTTGTGCGGGGCTGCGCTGCGTTTAAACATCGCCGAAAAAAAAAATTATATTTTTATAATTTTTGCATCGGGTTACCTTGCCATTGGCCACATATTTGGCCATTGGCATGCTGCCTGACACATATGCACCCTTTATTTGGAGCTGACATGGCTCCATTGTGATTTTTGCAGAAACGTACTCAGTTGTCAACTGAGTACATTTCTGCAGCTAAAACGTCTCTTACACGGGCTGGTTTCTGCTTCGTGGATCGCTAATATACCTCATTTGCATACCTTTCGGCTGCAAATGAGGTATTTAGCATATCCATGCCCAGTCCGTGTAAGAGGCGTTTTAGCTGGTCTCTTACACGGAGTTTAGGGCTGTTCCTGGATCGCGAGGCTTGCATGGAGTGTTACACGTCTCTTACACTCCGTGCAAGCCTTCGTGAATCCTGCCCTAAGTGTCATGATGAATTGATGGGTGCCATTGTCATTAAAGGTGGAGATAGGGTTTTGTGGCAAGGGGTACTCTGAGTCATACAAAATGTCCCCTGGTGACAAAGATTGCATTAGAGAACTCTTAGTGGGAGGAATGTCAGTATGTGACTATAATTTGGTGCTACTGTGTGGGCTTAATGAGACAGGACTAGAGGTCCCCTCAGTGACAGAGGTGTACTATTGTAGGAATGGATATCTATGGAATCCACTGGAGTAATGTCCTGCCTCTGTAGACTACTAGGCATTTATAGCCACAACATGATGTGATGGATTGAGATACTCCTATACATGTGAGAGCAGACAATGGCTGCTTCCAGTGTGACCAATCTGGTCAGGGACAGCACTACTGGACAGTACAATGCAATGATAGTGAAACCTGCAATTTTTCATTTGGGGGTGAATAAGGCAGCAATGTGTACCACCATAGCCCTCATAATACCAGCCATGGCATCATCCCTGGATTTCACGGAAACAATGCACCACACTAGTCATCTCTATGTCAGTATGGGTAATCTATGTCAGTATGGCTAGCAGTAACCTGTGCTTCTATGTTGAGTGTGTTCTTGCAGACCCACCTGATCCTTTTAGTGACATACCTCCTGCACCAGTGTGCTGTGCAGTTCTGCACACCAACAACCTTGATAACTTTGAAGACTGTCTTCCAGAAGCTGTCCTGTAGTAGGATACTCCTCTTTCTAACAGAAGATATCCATGGATCCAGAGTGCATGAACAGAAAGTCATCTTTATCTTGGCTAAAGTTGTCCAACCTTTACTGTCCCTTTTGTACTTTTCAGGGCATGATGACATCTATGGAAAAAAGAAACATAGTTGTGGGCCAGGGATTGCTGGTGACAATAGGCTATTAGTTATAAACAGTAGGTTGCTATAAGTACGGCCAATATTAGAGGTTTAGACAGGGATAGGTGGCACCACTGAAATGCTTTGGACAGTGTGGTACTCCTCTGATACCACAGACTACTGCTAGGGACTGACATGTGCATGTATACAACTAAGGTGGTTGCCATATTGAGGCTCACATGGACATATGGAGAAGACAAGCTTCACAAATGGCATACGTGAAGCACAACTAAATAGTCACAGGTGAAAGTGTGCTAATTGTCCATGATATTTGGGTTACACATGGTTTGGTCCACTGCACATGTCCCCATAGTATATGTACACAACATGTCTGTGTATGTGATAGAGTAGAGACTGCAGGTCTGATAGTTGCTTATGGCATACAGGATATACAGTATAAGGATAGGCGCACCTGATACTCAGCTGCCTTCCTACAGCTACTGTGTGGATTTCTGGCATATATGATATATGGGATAACTGACATATATGATATATGGGATTTCTGCAGATGCAAGTTGTAGGAAAACATGGTGCTGATTACTTGATGTAGCTCAACATTGTTGCAAGTCAAGGATCCACATGTAGAGTACAGCTGAGAAATACATTTTAGTACAATACTGCAGAAGACTGTGTACCTCCTTAGGACTGTGACTTTTCTAAAGTATGCTACCCTGGTACCACACATTTTGCTTTAAGAGCTGCAGTACTGATGTTCCTGCTGCTGATGCTCCTTTTCACCAGTGCACTGTTTGCCATTTACAATGGTGAAACATCATCTTAGGAGACAAGTATATTGCAGTTTGGTGGGTATGTATTCAAATAAGGCTCACAAGTTCTATGTATGTCTATAAACTGACACCCAGCTAAACTTGACTGTATCCCGCTGGTATGCCATGCTTGATAACTGACATTTTGCCCACAAGTGTATGGATGTTGTGCTTCTCAGCATCACTACTCTGCTCTTGATTCAGAATTCACATTTTAAGAGTGAATCATAGGCAACCATTTAATTTTACATTATATTTATAGCGATGGTTGCTTATGCTAGTGATCCACACCATGCACCTGTCCTCTATGCTAAGGAGAGCAAGGTCATGCTGTTATTCCTACACAGCCACTTCAAAAGGAGCTGCATAGACCCTGTGTGTGTCAGTTTCAGTTGCTAAATGACTGTTTTGACCTGGAAGTGCTTATAACTGAGGTTACTGGCATCCTCAGAGTGCTAGTGAACACTGGTGTGATGACATGCATCACTGCCACCCTGAAGATCTCTGGCAGTGGGAAGCAGAGGTCAGGCAGAAATGCCTTGAATGGTATAGTATTTGTCACTGATACTTTTTTTAAGATAATACTTGTGAATTTGTTTTTAGGTATTCAGAATAATGTCCTTTATAAAGGCACTTTCATCTTGACAGATGCTGGAACATACCAAGCCAGCTGCTGCTGGGAGGGGGGGGGGGGTGCTGTATCTGTGCTGTGCCTGGTATTTGTATGTATGTCATGGAGCTGTTGCATACTTCCTGGTAGCACATGACTCCTCATTTGTAAGGCTCTGGATACCATGTCAGACTTCCACTATCCTGCACAGATGTGGGGATGTGGCTTAGCTATGGGGCTGTCAGCAAGTTTTGAGATTTCTGCCATCATGCAGTTACACTTGTGAGTGTAGTTTTGCACTGTAATCTACATCTACACATGAATATGAAGGTTGCTTTGTTCATTTTTGTCCATCAGTATGGGTAGAGTGAGAAGACAGGCATGTTGTCTTCCCCTTGAAAATGTATAGTACTGGAACAATCTCTTGAAGAAATCAATCTCTTTCAGAAATGACTATAACAGGATGCATCACCATGTTCACAATCTATGAGGAAATCAATCTCCACTGTTAAAGAACTTGTCTTGTGAACTAGATTGGTTTCCTGTCTCTGTGAGGACTTGGACTCAGGACAAACAAAACTGAACCAGAGGAGTAATGTTGGAGAGTGCAAGTTCTTGTGGATTACCCTGTTAATCTGAAAGTAGATCTATTGATGTTTCCAAAAAAGACAGTTCAAGAATGCTTTCACCTAAATAATTAAGTTTTAAAATGCATTGAGCATAATTAACCTATGAACCTATTAAATAATTTTCACACACCTGTTAAGAAGTTAAAATAGAACTGCTGAGGCCTGGACAAGTGCTTTCATCTGCTAAGAGATTTCATAAGTTATCCAAAATAGCACCAGTTACTCATAGCCAGTAGACACATCCAAAAAAAAATCTGCAAACAAATTCTGTGCAAATTTCACTTCCCAAAATAAATATGCAAACCCGACATATTCCACAGAATCTCAAACTCCCCATATTAAGTAAAGAACATTTGCTAAAAGTATTCTCCCAAATGAAAAAAAAACACATTATTCACGGGTCCTGATAATATACCTGGTTGCCTAATAAACACTACAAAATATGCCATAGTGGATGCAGTATTGCAGCTATTCAACTTGAGCTTAGCCACTGGTTTTGTCTCTGAAGTATGACTCACAGGTGCTGTGATGCCGCTTCACAAAGGTAGACTGGCTGATCACAGAAACTACAGACCTATTAGCCTGACTAGTCTCATCTGTAAAGACATGCAACATATCATAACTGACCTAATTAACCAGCTTCTCAGCTAGACCGTCTTCTGCGTGGAGACATGCGTGAATGGGTGTACCTTTGTTGAAGGTTGTGTGTCAGGGCTGGTAACTCTGCACATAAAAATCAACTACCAATCATTAGCAGACCGGAGTTCCGCTGTGGCGACCCCTAACCGAGAAAAGCCAAAAGACACAAACAATCAAAAATCATATAAGTTTTGAACACCAGCAGTTCAATTTTGTTAAGGGTAGAGCCAGTCTAATTAATGTGGTCAAATTCTTTGAGATAGTAACACAAGCCATGGGCAGGGGACATGTAGCATATCTCAACCTGGCTAAAAGGTTTTTACACTATATGACATACTAACATAATAAACATGCTTTTTGATATCCAAATTGATCCCTACATAGTTAGGTGGATAGTAAATTGGTTCACAAATGGAGTTCATGTAGTTAGAATGGTAGGTGTACATGATGGTGACATGTGTTTGTTTTTTCTCAGGGTTCTGTGCTAGTACTAGCATTATCCAGCATCTGCTTCACAGATCTTCAAATTATATATGGGAAAGTCTGGCTTACAAAGTTTGCAGATGACTGCAAACTTGGAGTCATCCTCAAGCCTCCATCCCTCCTTATAAACAGAAGCTCCAACTGGAACACATGTGTCAGCGCTCAAAGAACAGGTTAAAACAAATGATGAAAAGAGCAGTATCACTGCATTTGGTGAACAATTCCTTTATCCATCTTATAGTATTGACAAAATCCCACTTCAAAATGAAAGTGTAATATGGGACCTTGGTAGATATTTCACTTGCCTTCGACCATCACACTGGAAATCTTTTTTACCTGGTGCAGCTGAATGCAGAAGGTGTTTCATCTAGATCTAAGTAACTTCTTACCTCTCAATTTTCTGCATTGATCAGATTTGTTATCATATACTATATCCCTTTTGGAATGTATCTTACTCAGCATATCAAGTAACTGGAAATACCATATAGGTCCCTAACTAAGGGATTGGGGGGTTGGTATAATGGCTAAGGTACCTCACAGACACAAGGTACATGGTTTAATTCTCACCTTTGAAAGGGAAGTTAACTAGGCTTAAAATAGTCCACAAGGGCAGCTAGTCTAGTAACTACCTATGGACCTATGAACCTATAAAATGATCACAGGCTTAAAAGATGAGAGCAACCATGAGAGATTAGAAGCACTGTCTCCTTATATGCCCTACAGATTCCTTAGGAGTGAACCGTGCCTTGTCTTTCAGGCCAGTAGTCCAAGACCTGTCATAACTCTATAGAGAAAACAGTCCCACTAACACAAGAGCCACGTTTATCTGCTGACTCTAAACTTGATTTAGCAAATAAAACATTGTGGAGAAACAGATTTGTCACACAATGCTTGCCCCTTCTCTGGAGCAAACATGTACTCCATATTAAATAATACAACAGACTTTCTTCCTTCAAAATGGAGTTAGACAACTGGATGCATATCTAGAAATATATCTGTTGTATATCTGGTCTCTTGTTCCTTGAAAAAGGAGGGAAGGTCTAAAGATGGGTGATGGCAAGGTGTAAATGGTCACTATCCCAGCTGCCTTGTATTTTCTATAATTCTATGAGAAGATATTTGTAATTAAATAATATTAAAAGCAATTTACACATCACTGTGTACACTTTATTTGGTTAGGCTGGGATATAGACTTACTCCACATCTTTCTTTAACTCAAGATGTTCTGCAGGGGTGGAGCCTGAATGGCTAACTGAAAGCAGCAGTATTTTAGAGCCCCATATAACTAGTTAAATAAGACAGGAAAAACATTTTTTTTCTTCAAAGTATAAAATCTTATAGATAAAGGACTAATTTACATAATTAGAAACTTTGGTGAAGTTTTACAAACAATTTTCTGTCAAAAAGCTCGGAGATATAGTCACATGTTAAAATGAGCAACTCAAGGAATTCTCACCAGGATGCTGCCTTAAAGAAGGAACTACAACAGATGACATCTACCCTGCAGGAGTTGTCTTTGAAGATGGATGATTTTAAAGAGAACCTAGAAAGCAGTCAAAAACAGGCTGACACCCTTAAGGAGATGCTACAACACCAGACAAGGATAACAGGAATAGAGGTTTCTCTAAATGACTTAGAAAACAGACTTAAGGAAGAGGAAACAGAAAGAACTGCTTCTTAAACAAAACACTTGGTTGGTTAATAAAGTAGATGACTTGGAAATAGGGAGAGGAGAAATAACATCAGGGTTTTTGGATTACCTGAAAACACAGAAGGTGAGGATATTATTTCCTTTTTATCAAGCTGGATCCCTTACTTTTTAAATTTAAAAGAAGGACTTTCCTTTGACATTGAAAGGGCACACAGAGCTCTTGGGAAACCTGCCTCTATCTCAAGCTCTCCTCCTAGGTCAATAACTACCAAATGTCATACATACTTGGACAAGGAACTGATTTTAAGATCTGCTTGGAGGAAGGCACCTCTAAAATATAAACAGAGCCTGATAAGATTTGATAACAACTATTCATCTAGAATAATAGAACAAAGGAAAAAAGTGTGGCCAATGATAAAGTTTCTGAAACAAAATAACATCAAGGCACAACTTGCATATCCAGCTAAGATAAGAATACTGAGAACAAAAGAAACAAATGTCTGGACAGACGTCAAAAAGAAAAAGCAAAAGACTGATATTGTTAGAGCCAAATCTCTAAAAGCATCAACTATGACATGAATTGTTTTAACATTACTTTAAAGAATCAATTTTACTGCTTAGAATTTTAAAACAAAGGTAACTACTGGAATCTTTATCTATATTTTTTGAAAATAGATGACACGTGAGAGTTTTCACATTACCTCAGGTATGTAAAACAGGGTACTTTTCTTTCACAGAAGGAGGGTTATATAGCACATAAAATATTTATACTGTAAGTCAACATACATAGTATATGTATATTTTCTCTTAATTTTCTCTTTTCTTTCTCTCTCTCTTCTCTCTTTTCTCATTATTTATTTTAACTGCATCTTGTCTCCCTTTCTAAATTCTCTCTTATTTACTATACTAATATAGTCTGTATATATTTAATAACTCACTGGGCCAAATTCAGGAAGCCTCCGTGTAAGAGTTATAACTCTTACACGGAGGCTGCAGTGAAACTGTGTGATGTCAGCATGTCATGCATATGCATGAGGTGCATGAGGCATGCTGAATCACACTAGTAACTCTTACACGGTCCGTGTAAGAGAGTAGGGGGCGTGTCAGTAGGCTAAGCCCTGCAAGCGGACATGCCCCCGGAAGACTAGAATGGCTGAAAGTAAACAGCCACGGGAGAGGCCATGGAAATGTGCATAAACACACTACACAACACATGCCCCGATAGACCATCACTGTATAAAGTGAAGAGATGTAATAAAATTAAATTAAAACCTTTTTTTTTTTTTTAAACCCCGTAAATGTTTGCTACTGTGTGCGCCCGTGTGCGCGGGTGTGCTACTAGCGCAATCACAGTTAGCAATCAGTGGAAAAGGATATAAGAACTAAATATGCAAAGTAAGCCAAGAAGTAATAGCTTAGCGGTAGAGTTGCCGGCCTAAGAGCAGGCAGGGTTCGAGCCCCCACAACAACCTTTTTTTTTTTTTTGTAAATAAGCACTAAAAAGCCCCCTGACAGTATTGTACAAATGTAAATGTATTCCCTTTTGTAAAATGGAATGAAACGGAGCATATATTCTGAAGTAACACAATAACAAAAATAGTCAGAAATGTACTGATAGCTAAGCTGCTGTGAGACGGAGTGCCCGTAGCTGAGTAGTATTTAAAAAGCTGCAAACTGCGTGCCTGTTGCTAGGCATCAGTTTAACAGACTGAAACTGTTTGCAACTAGCTGTGCTTAGCTGAACATGTGTGTCACTAGCCAATTAAGGTTTATCCCAGCGCACACCATTTGCGCGGCGCTCCCACAAGCTAACTGCCAGTGCGCATGCGTTAGCTCAGCAAACGGCGCAGACCTGGTTTTAAATGCTTAAAAGTGCTTTTGGCATGTTTGATTGACAGGTCTCAACTCATTTCTGTCAGGAAAATCAAAAATCAGTTGCCAGATTCGAACCCAGGATACCATGCACTAGAGTCAAGGTACTAAACCACTAAGCCATGACAACAATACCTAGAAATGCAGAAATAGCATATATATGGGATAAAATCCAGAATGGAGCATGATAAAGCATTTTCAGTGAAGTAGATACAATTCCAAAACGGCCAATCAGAGAAATGTGCGGAAAATCGGCATATATAAGCCCCATAGGCGGAATACACAGCAGAAACGATTGTAGATCAGAGCTGCAGTCAGAATGAGTGGAGTAGGTGAGGGACGTTGCTTTCGAGCACAGCGTTGGGGCGTTGAGGAGTCCAGATACATGGTCTGGCTCCTTGTCCATCATCATGAGGCCCAACTCATGCAGGGCCAGGTCTCATGGGGAGCATATAGGGCAGAGGCATGGGACCAGTTGGCTCGTGATCTGACCAGTGCTACTGGCATTCCACGCACTGGTGAGCAGGTCCGTCACCACCATGCGGACTTGAAGCGGCAAGCAAGACCAGTTGTCTGAATGGATCCAGGAGGCCGGGATATGCCCAACGCCCACTACTGAGTAAGTTACATTTTACTTATGTATGTAAGGATTTCAACTAGCTGATACCATGGAGATGTGTAGTCCAATATTACTTCTTCGTATTACAGCTGCAGGTGTCCGCTCTATGAATCGCGAGATGCATGCCCGTAGGCTGGTGCGGATGCGCCACCGTGCAGGTTAGTAACCCCACCCAGTACTTGTAAATAAATATTATACTGTAGCATGTATCAGAACACTGCAGTGTATTGATTAAAAGTAATATAATGTGCAAGCAAGATTTGAAAGTCTGCAGGTATGGCTGCAACAAGTTCATCAGTATGCAAGTGTAACTGGAAATATAATTGATAGAATTAAACAGTGCTGTAATACAGATGTCCCACCATTAATTAAATATAGTGTAACCTGCAGTAGTCTCAAGAGTACAGCTTCAGAATCTGAGGTAGTCACATGTGAGATATATCCCCTGTTGAAATGCTGAATCATGACAGAAGTGAGGCTGTTGGAAAGTGTTTGAATCACCACTAGTCTAACATGTGAACAAAGCCTAGAAGTAGCAACCTGAACTGTGAATTTGCAGGATGTGTGAGACTGACAGAAAGGGTCATGTATGAATAAATAAAGTAGTAATAACCCCGGAATATATTAGCCCCAGTGTGTTTCTACAGAACTAAATGCATGTGGGAAGTACAACTTAATATACCAAACTGACTTCAGTGTGTCAGAATCTGGAATGTCTAGCCAAATGCTGTATATGGTGATCACAGTAAACAATTTGCAGATAGAATGAATGATTATCTGACAGACTAAACAGCCATAGTTGTCCCCTGTCCTGTCATCAAAGTGTAGCAGGATGATGTATCTGATCAAATTCAAAATAAGTAGGATAGTGATGTATTTGTAACAGGTGTAGCTTGACAGTCAAATAAAATTTATTTTGAAACATCAGCCTCAACTTAATTGTGTACCTATTATAAATGTAAATCAATGTGTAACATATGAATGTGTCATCACTTTCTATCTCCGCCCAACCCTATAATTCCATATAACAACACCCACTAAATAATGGTATGTGAACATTTCATTAATCATGGACATTTGTCCGTTTCAAAATATATGCATGTCTGTTCGTGCATGTGCCCTGTTCATACCTGCAAATCTGATGGCCTGTTGCCATTAATCAACCCTGCATGTTGTTTGACTGTGTATTTCTGTTCAAATAATGCATGTGATATTGATATGCCCCTTGTTCAATGGTGTTAATATCTGGGTGTTTGTTTGATGGGAATACCAATGCATGCTGTTACAACTAATCTGAATGGAATACAATGCCACTAACCCAAACTAACATAACTACTCACAAACCTAGAACGCTTGGGAAGGCAGGTCCCAGTGGACCTACCTCTCCCACCTCAGCTGGTGACTGCACCTGGCACTAGTGCCCAGGCCGGACCCCCCTCCGGTGGCCCTGTGCCACCTTCGGGTGGAAGCGCTGCAGGGGATGGGGCCCGTCCCCCCTCTGCAAGTGTGGTCAGAGGGGTTCGTCCACTCACCCTCCGCGGTGTCCGGTCTGTGGTGCGAAGGGAGATCCAAGACACTGTTCTTGGGCCCCTACACCAGTTCGAGGCTCGTGTGGCACAGCTAACGGCCCCGGCCGTTGCCCCGCCTACACAGCCCCCAGCACAGCCCCGTCCTGGGCTGTGAAGGAACAGTGGCAGCTGCCTATGGGTGGGGATATCAGTTCCACTGTTGCCATCTGTGGGCTCATGCATCTTGGAAATCCCAACCTCCGTCCCCGTCAATTGTGTAACCCCCCCCACGTGTGTCATACGCCGCCCCTGTATGCGTCTTGTCTGTCTTGTCTGTTAACCTACCCAACCTACCTCCCCAGCTATACCGACTTCCTTCACCTGACATACCACTCTCACCTGAAAAAAAAGGGCACTCTGTACCCACAAAAAATTACGCCCATACATAGCTGTCCATGTCGCACACATGTCTGCTTGACATTGAAACAGTTAATTACAATTGGCTCTACAACAACTATTAATGTTGTCCTGACACCTCTCTCAGGGGTGAAAGGTTTCCAATGTCTCACCAAAATACATGGAAATGCACAGCTGTTGCTGCCAAAGACATGGGCATCTATGGGCCTTACCTACATCCCTCCTGCAAATCCCACGCTTGTTTCCCTACTGTCTTACCCTCTTTGTGACCCCTTTTTCACCACTTTCCTGTCACCCCTTTTTCTTTTATTTCAAAGAAATTAGCGCGGGTGTGCGCTTGTGTTAGCGGAGCTCACCGCCAGTGCGCATGCGTGAGCTCCGCGCAAACAAGCGCAGACCTGGTTTAAAGTGCTTAAAAGTGCCTTTATGGCACTTTGATTGACAGGTCCTGTACTCAGTTTGAAAGTTTGCTAAGAAAAATAAATTCCCACTGTCAGTCTCGAACCCAGGACCTTGGTAACATTAGTCTATATGACCTACCACTAAGCCATGCCTGCTTTACAAGAACACAGTGCTAAAATAAATATAACATGTAATAGTAGGAATCAGTATAAAGGCAATATAGGAGATGCACTATCTAAAGCATGTCAGGTAGAGTTTTAACGGCTAAATTACTGGATTCCCATACTAGTTCAGTGTGAACAGAAACAGCCCTGCTACCTGTTAGCTTGTACATAATAATGTAAGGTAATGTACATATGTGAAGGTATGTATATCTACACATACATATATATAAATATATATTAATACATATGAAATATAGTCGTAGGTCTCAGTAGCCATACACACTCACTACAAGAAACAGTGAACATAATTGCAGCAACCTGAATCTGCAACACAGCCTGACCCCTGTGTGACCTACTTACCCTTCTAACTGCTTAAAGGTGGCCTCAGCACTTTGATTGACAAGTTCTGTACTCAGTTTGAAAGTTTGCAAAGTAAAAAAAATTCCCACTGTCAGTCTTGAACCTAGGACCTTGGTAACATTAGTCTGTATGACCTACCACTAAGCCATGCCTGCTTCGCAAGAACACAGTGCTAAAATAAATATAACATGTAATAGTAGGAATCAGTATAAAGGCAATATAGGAGATGTACTATCCAAAGCATGTCAGGTAGAGTTTTAATGGCCAAATTACTGGATTCCCATACTAGTTCAGTGTGAACAGAAACAGCCCTGCTACCTGTTAGCTTGTACATAGTAACGTAAGGTAATGTACATATATGAAGGTATGTTTATCTACACATACATATATATAAATATATATTAATACATATGAAATATAGTTGTAGGTCTCAGTAGCCATACACACTCACTACAGGAAACAGTGAAGATATATGCAGCAACCAGAATCTGCAACACAGCCTGGCTCCTGTGAGACCTACTAAGCCCTTTAACTGCTTAAAGGTGCCTCCAGCACTTTGATTGATAGGCCCTATACTCAACTCAAAAGCAGAATATGAGCATACTAGTAGGCCCTACCACAAGACCATTGTAACACTAGTCTGTATGACCTACCACTAAGCCATGACTCTCATACAGGAATATAGTGCTAAATAAGTGGAACATGTAATAGTAGGAATGAAGATAAAGGCAATATAGTATGTCTACTACCCAAAGCATGTCATGCAGACTTTTATAGTCCCAATTACTGGGTTCCCATACTAGTGTAGTGTTAACAGAAACAGCCCTGCTAATTGTTAGCTTGTACCCAATAATGTCAACTAATGTACATATATGAAAGTATGTATATGTACACAGATATATATATATATTTATATAGCAATACATATGACATATAGTTGTAGGTGTCAGTATGCATACACACTCACTATAGGGAACAGGCAAGATAAATGCAGCAACCTGAATCTACAACACAGCATGAAGCATGGTAGATGTACTAACCTTCACACTCACAAAACACTGTCAACAGCATACCAGCATGGTCCACGCCCTACAATCTGAAAGGGCAACGCCTATCTCACATACCCTTTTATAGCAGTGTCCTGAAATCACAGTGAGACATGCAATCAGTACACACCCAGCTGCATGCAATTAGCAAATGCTGCCTTACAATTGGTGCAGAGGCCATCACATGGACCTATGCAGATACCTACAAAAGCAATGAGTACCCACACTACACTCATGCAATGCATTCATTGCACAAAACCGACAGAGAAAGAGAGAGAGAGAGACAACAAAACAGAAATAAAGACAGCCAGCAGCAAAACCAGCAGCAGCAGCAGCAGCAGCAAACTTCAAGAAGCACCAGTGACACACCAACAGCTGCCACAAACACAGGTAATGCAAAGTAGCAGGTTAATCCTGTGTATACTGTGACACCTCCAAATGTATCATAGTTCACTATCTATAGGTATGTCCATGAGATAGGTTGTGTGTAGATAGTCATGAAATATAAACATATGTAATATTGTTGTACATGTGGGCCATAACTAACACTTCCATAGCTTAGAACACAAGGCCAGTTGTGCATATGATGCAGTAGTTCCCAGGGTCAGTAGAGGTTCCTCCTCATTGGTGTGGGACCACTGTGTATGTATGGCACTGTTCAGGTACATATCCTGTAGTATGGCCAGGGATTAATATCAGTCTGTCATGTGGTGCTATGTCCTCCAGGGGTGAATGTAGCACACATCCAGGGATACCATTTCGTAACAGTGATGATACGTGTTCTGCAATGATGAGGGTGGCTCTCACCTGGACATGTGAGAGGATAGGGAGGTTACAGTCATCTGGGATAACTAATAACACGTGTGTAGGACAATGGGGCGGGGTACCTGCACCTAAACTGTCTGCAACAATGTTGGCAATATCTGTGCATTTGGTGAATGTGAAGCATCTTAACACTGCAGACAACAGATGCCTTCCCGTCATGTGAATCTGCCCTGTGCTGCAGTAGCCTCCTACTATTGTTATACAATATGCCTGTATCTGTAGTCCACTGGACAGGATTAATAAGTGGTGTGCAGTTGTTCTGGGTTAGATAACTGTGTGCACAGTACATGCAGTATGTGGGATGTCTGTACTGAATAACTGTGTAATAACATGCATACATAGCAAGGTAGTGTACTGTGCTTGTGGTGTTGTTCAGATATGTATATCCAGGCTGAGTAATGTGCGTCCACATCACAGGGTTGGATGGCAGCACATATTCAGTATGTATGGATGAACACCCAGAATGTGTCAGACGTGTCACCTGTGCAGACGTATCTGGCCATTACCTGTGCATCCCCCACAACACACACACATGCAACATATGGCAGATGTACTATAGCAGTACACACATGTTCATAGGTTCATACTAGGCTATCTGCCGAGGGCATTTACAAGCCTAGCCCATCGTTTTGTGGCTTACGCCACCCCTTTAGTATGGGGAACCATACCCATTATTTTGCTGTGCCTCTGTCGAGCAGTGACACTGAGGTAATCCCTGGGGTATATCTGCGATCTCCCATCCATTGGTCAAGATTTCTCTTGAACAAGGCCAGCGAGGTGCTCTGCCTCACATATACTGTGATTTTGTTCCACAGCATAGGAGTCTTTGGGTGATGAATCTATCCTCCAGCATGTCCTATTAATAGCCGTGTCGAGGTTTAAGTCTCCCACCCTTGTGGCTCTGATGGATCTAGATTTTTTTAGGTGAAGCATATTCATCAAATCTGGGTTTGACATGGCCTTGTATGTTGGGCAAAGGTCACCTCTGAGCAAGCGGTGGCGACTGAATAGAACATACATGGACATGCTGGAGGGCAAATTCTAACTGAGAGGCTCCCTTCACTCTGTAATGAGCTCGAACAGTTGAGAATGAAAAGTTCATAGGTTCATACTAGGCTATTTGCCCTAGGGCATTGGTAAGCCTAGTAGAATGTGTTTGTCTTTTGCCACCCAATCACAAGTTATGCTGCTATGCCCTTGTCCGATTTTAGTATACTGTGCCTCTGTCTAACAGCGACATAGAAGTGATACCTGGGGTACAACTATGATCTCCATCCACTCATCCAGATTCCTATGGAAGAGAGTCAACGAGGGACTCTGCCTAACCAGTAGTGTGAGCTCATTACAGAGTGAAGGGAGCCTCTCGGTTAGGAATATGCCCCTCCAGCATGTCCATGTATGTCAGTGCTGAGGTCCAGCTCTCCTGAGCATGTGGCTGTATGGGACTCTGATTGCCTGAGGTGCATCACGTTCATTACTGCTAGGTAGGACATGGCTGTATATGGCATGCACAGATTGCCTCTGAACAGGCAGTATGCCACTGAGTCCAGCTGGATTCACTTTACCTGGGCAGCATATGACATCTGTGTGAGCCATTGCATCCCCTTGATGATGTACTGTTGTCCTGTACCAGTTGCTGTAGGTGTCTGGTTAGGTACATCCCAAAAGGTGCATTGTACGCAATTATAGGCCTGATGATGGATGAGTACAGAGGCACAATGACCTCCCCTGCCATACATGTGAATCAGTCATGATTAGCTGGGCTATATAACATGTCTGTCAATCCACGTTGGCTATGTGGTAGACAAATGACAGACCGCTACCATGTTTCTTCCCCAGGTCCCCAACTACGTCTTTTGTACTCAATGGCCTAACACCTATGTTGTACTGTGCCACCAATGTGGAGGCATGGGAATCTGCATTGAATACTGATACTCCCCCTTCCTTGTTCAAGTGTTGTGGCCGACAAGAATGGTAACAGCTATAACATGGTAGTACTGGTGTGCTCCTGTGAAACCTGAAACAGGTTCATGTTATTGCACAGATATCGATGTCCAGAATGCTAGGTAGGGTTTTGGGTGCGTGCATCCTTGGGTCTAGACGTCCAGTGTTGAGTAGCATCACTCTTACTTCCTCATCCTTTGTGATACAAATGGATGTGGGTTTGCCTTATGAGCCTTGCCTAATACAGGCACTATGGGTGTAGCAGGAGGCTCCGCCAAATGTCAATAGGACTGTGGTGACAGGTGCAAGCTGTCCCTAGCAAAGCATACCACCCCAAGATGGCAGGCATTGGCACACCTGTGAATGACACCAGTATGTCAGTCAATTGTTGGAAGGGATCATCGTGCCTTGATATTGTGGCATTGTTCTAGGTGAGGGTAGGATGCTACTCAAGGTCAGGGTCAAACTGTCTCGGGCTACGTGCTCAGAGGGCTCTGTAATGTCTCATGTCATGTAGTCCAGGGAGGAATGTGTCAGGCCATTCACAGCAGCATGGACATTGACTGAGTCATACCTGTACCTGCCTTGGGGTTACCTGACTGTTTGTGTTATGTGGCAGGTCATAGTGCCTGACAGGCTGCACACCGTGACCCTCACCTCGTTAAGCCTGGTGAACGTGATGTGAGTGTGCCTGATGATAGAGGCACCTAGTACAGGTGTATGAGGTGTGTTGTTAACTGTTAATGGCTGTGAGTGTTCAGCACATTGGCTTTGTGTGATATGTGTTGCACATGTTCGTTTATGTGGTAGTGGTTGCCTGGATGTCTGCTTAGGAGGTCTCTGCTGCATAGGCAGAGCTGTGGTCTGAGCCTACAAGTATGATCATGTGTGATCATGTGTTAGGTCCGCTGTTGTGGTAGGTCTACGTGAGACTGGAAGTGTAGTGAGTGATCCCTTTTGCCACGTGACTGGTTATGGCGGTATTGAGTAGACAGAGCCTAGCCTCCAGTCTGGTATATGGTTGCATCACTCACATGAGTTTGAATTTGTTGTTAGGAGGAGGGGGTTGTCTGTGTACATGCATCTGTTCTAACATTGTCTCTGGAGTACCACACTCACCAGCTGGACTGAGGAGGGAACTGACAACTGACCTCTGGACATGCTAGAATACTATTGTGAACTCTGTAATCACTAATGATTGAAAACAAGGTCCAGTGGGGAGTAAGGGTGTACTGACATTACCTACAACTGCTGACTGATATAAAAGCGTCAGTGAGCAAATGCTAGGTAACCTAAGTGCAATGTGTCACAATGAAGTAAATGCAACAATGACAAGCAGTCACTTGCTGTCATGTGTAACATGGAAGTACGTACAGTAAGCAATGCAGATAACAGTAGTGAGTCACAGATGTGTTGCAAAGATGTGTACTATGTGGAAGTAGCATACCAGTGAAATAACAAGCTAACAGATAACAAGCATATAAACAAAGGTAGATGCAGGAGGCCTGGATGTAGTGTTTGCTACAACAAACAAGGTGTAGCAATGTCAGTAAGATACAGCTCAGATATGCAGGCACTATAAACCTGAAACTAGATGTCCCCAGCTATGAATGGCAGAGTACAGCCTATTGTCACACATGAGTGCAGACCACAAACCTCGTTAATGTTAAATAACTGGCCTGAAGGCCAACTGCCCATACCAGAAGTAATACACTTGTACACTGGGCCCACAATCAGCAGTTCCCAACTTCAGTGGATGAAAGATATGTGTCCTGTCACCACAGTGCTTGCCACCAACCTCCCTAATGTAAAACAACTGGTCTGAAGGCCAAGTACTTAGTACAAATGACATAGAATGATAGCTACACTGTAATCAGGTTTTAACCAATCAGTAATAAGTAGAAGTTAACACTCCCTGTATAGAATGTGTACCATGTATTGTTGAGATACTATGCTGATAACCTGTTTGTGTACCTTTCCAGATAGACATGGCACCTAAAAGGAATCCTGCCTACTCTGCTGCAGAGGATGACGTGATCCACCAGAGCCTGGTGCGTGACTATGCCATCCTGTTCTCACGCACCACCCAGAATCAGCAGGAGAGGTCTGCACTGTGGCAAAACCTTGTTAGCAGGATAAATGATGTTGGCATGCATGATAGGACATATGAGCAGGTGAGACATCACTGCAGTGATTTGATAAGAAATGTCCACCAGCGTGCTGCAGATATCCGCAGGCAACAGGCTGCCACAGGTAGAGGGGTGGCCACACATTCCCCCCCTCACCAGACAGGAGGGGCTACTGCTAAGTGTTGTGGATCCAGCCCCAGAACAACAGCAACCATCATGCATCCTGATGGAGGTTGGATCCACACAGCAGCAAGACAGCGTGCAGGTAAGATGCCATATTCATTTATTGTTATTACTTTTACATTTGTTGACTCAGATAGTCTAGCTGGATATAAGTTCATTTTCAGTAGAGGCCTGTGGAGAAAAGCTCCACACATAACGTAATAAAGGCAGACAGACAAGTTGTCAATACAGACAGCCAACATAATAGAATTGTACACCAGCCTGTTAATTAAATCAACATACATGTAAGGAAGTCAAACAATTTAGAGTCATACACAATGTACCGTTGGTTTCAAAGCAATCCTACCTAAAGCATAATGGTTATGCAATAAGGCAAAAGCCATATACATAATAGTTAGGGCTCAGAAGGGTAGAGAAGTAGAAGGAGTATGACAGATACAATGATATGGAAGAGGCAGGAGTCAAGAAGGGAAGTGAGGAAAATAAGGAAGACAGTCAAGAGGAGGTGGGAGGGATGGGAGAAGTAGGTCAGAGCATAGAAGGACATCAAGGTGAAAGAAACAGGGTAGAAGCTAGTTTCTATGCACAATGAGGGGTTAAAGGTGAAGAGAGGGTAGGGAGAGGGACGTTAGCCTGGACTCCAAGAAGAACAAAGCCAGTGGTTTTGGAAGTACAGTTTGAGTTGACGTTTGAAGAGAGGTAAGGGTGAGATTAGAGTTAACTCCTGGTATGTACATATGACTGTTCTGTATGCTGTTACTTCATGCACGCATAAGGTGTGCATGTGGTATGTATCTGTCATCATGATATATATACAGACATGATGTGCAGCTGATGTGTATAAGGGAACTAGTGTACTACTGTACTGTATCATGTGCAAAATGAATGGCACACATCTGCCCACTGACATTACTCTCTTCACACTTCCAGGTCCCTCCCATGTAGCAATGAGGCAGGCCATACATGCTGGTGAGTCTTTTTAAAATTATCTGTAAAACAATTTATAAAACTAGGAAGAGTAGTGTAACTCTGTAGTAGACATGCTGGTGACTGTGTTCACAATAACTGTAATTGACAGGTAGTAAATTGAGTAGTGTAACACGGTACTGATGTGTGTGTTTACTGTGGGGTGTGCATGTGCGCAAGTGTGCCTGTGCCCAAGTGTGCATGTGTGTTAGTGTCCATGAGTGCATGTGTCCATTTCTGAATGTGTGCATTAGTATTGAAGTGCATCTCTTTCAAATATGTATTGAGACTGTAATCTGTGTTCCATGTTTTCCTCCCGTAGGTTCTGGTGCTGCTCTGGTGACCTGCAGCAGGGAACCTGAATCTTGTGCCCCAGGTACTGATGATGATGAAATGTCTGTAATGGTGCAGGAAGGTGTGTCTGGGTCCGCCATTGGTCAGCCAATTGACAGTACACAGCTTTCAACCCGTCAATGCGCACAGTCATCCTGCCGTTACATCCTTTGTCACCATTGTCCCTAGGTGATGGACAGTCAGCAGTGGGCATAGATCAGGGTAATGTGGTACCTGTGGTACATGCATCCTCACAAGGCAGCCATGTGCAGAGGCCTCCAATGGTACCACGCAGACAGTCGCCCATGGGTTCTCGTGGGGGCATCCGTGGCCGTACTGCCTCTGGCCGACGTGCCCAAGGAGGTATGTCAACCTCCACTATGTTTAGAACTGTCATGCAGGCACAGGCACGTATGGAAAGGTACACCAGACAGGGTCTGAGGGAGCTGAGAGCATGTCGCATAGCCATGACAGACGGCATGCATGATGTTGCGAATGCTATCCGTAACTTCACAGATGTCGTTGACAGACGTTGTGGGGGCATAGAACAGCTGCTCCACAAACAGATGTCCATGGGCCAGGGCGATGGTGTGCGTTTGCGACGTCGACGTGGCCATATGCCAGCAAGAGCACCAGCTGGCAGTGGCCGCGGACGACAACAGCCCCACTTGCGCGCCTCAAGTGCCAGCACCAGCCCCAGCAATGCTGGGTCTGTGCTGTCATCCAGACGCCCCAGGAGACCACGTGCACGTGGCTCTGGACAGTCCCAACAGGGAACTGTGTCCAGTCAACACACCCCTGCTTCCGATGACAGTACCCAGTCTGGGTTAGTACCGGATACGGCCCGTAGCACCCCTGCCAGGCACAGGTACCGTGTCCGTGCCCACAGACCCTGATCTGGATGACCTGACAGGTGCAGTCTGTGGCTGTCCACAAAACCCTGTACATGGCAGCCATTATGTGGGACTGTGTGCGTGCTTACACACATGCAGAAACCTGGAAACCTAACACCTAGGGTAAACACATACACACACACACTGCACCAACAACGGTCCACCCTGTACTGCTGCCCCTCACAAACACACATACACACACATGTCAATTGGTGTTACCAGTGGCCGGCTTGGGCATACCTAACCCACACCCTGTGCATATGATGACACTGTGCCACCTCCTGCATACTACAACATCAGTGCAGGTAAAGGTAAACACGTTGCTGATGCACAGGGTGACTACATAGATGTGTATAAGTAGTAACATGTTGGTAACTGTTGACTGTTGCAGTATAAATGTGTGTATATCCCAGCAGTCCTGCTGCAGTAACTGTATGAATGTCCTCAATTGTTATCTGCACCCATACTACTTAACAAAGTGTACCAGCTGCACACCATCACATGCTAACATTGACTATGGCAATGCGCATCTTGTGCTGTTATGTAGATTCAGCTACATGTATCTGTTCTGTCACACATGCATTTATACACATCCTGCTACCCACACACATGCACACGCTCACCTGCCATTCCCATTATTTATCACCCTACATGAGTAGCTGTTGATACATGACAGGTACACATTTCAGAAGCGCACTATGTTGTTTACTACTGGCATCCCCTTCTCTACCTGTACTCACATGGTTCAGGCAACCTCATCAGTTGGAAGATGTAATGTGCATCAGGTACTGTAGTACCCTGATTGCCACAGCAAACATGTTTCCCATACGGAAATGCACACACAGACACATCCCACATCCACACACTTGCCACATTCAGGCTTCAGAACACTATCTAGGTATATTCGGTACATGGGTGTTACAGTAGCATGTAACACTATACTGAGTACTGGCAGTTAGTTGTCTGTTGTCATGTTGTCTGTATAGAATAAAAGAATTGTTTGATTATCCTACTCCGTTTTGTGGACATTACTTGAAGAAGTGTTACCTTACATGTGTTATCAGTACCACCACCTTCTGTTTTGTAGTTATGTTTGTATAGGGTGCTATCAACATCACTGCTTGTTAAGGGTAATGACCACCCTGCAGTGCATAGCCCCATGTGGCAAAAGCCACATCCCACCCCATCATTGTGCACACACACTAACCCCACCAACAGTAAAACACATACTTTCCATTTGCAAGATTCAAACCCATACCTAACTGTGCAATGACAGTAGAAACAGACACATTAGCAGAGTGTGCTATTTGCAGTAGCTGGAGAATTTTTTACTAATGCTGTACTTAGAGGGTGCTGACATCATCTGTGTGTAGGAGGAGGGATGTGCACCCTGTAGTGTGTTCTCCCAGTTGGCAAAAGGCAGTTAACCCTCCCAGCATAGTGCACACACATAAACCACACTCATACATTCCCTTTGCAGGATTCAAACCCCTACCTAACTACGTTATGATACTGAAGAAAGACGCATTAGCAGAGCACGCTATGCAAATTACTTGAGGACTTCACTACAGGTGATATAGTTATACAGTCCTGACATCATCACTGTTTCAAAAGGGGGATCTGCATCCTGTACCATACTGTCACGGTTGCTAATAGGGACATTTCCCACACACACATTGATGTGTTGGAGGTTTGCATATGTGGGGGATCCAGAACTCCAGTGTGATTAGTATATGGTTTGATTGCAACAATGAGGGATATACTCCCAGTGGTGAGCAGTTTGTACTCATGTTTGTAAAGATCAGCTCTACTATATCTGCCCCTCTTGTGGGAAGGTTGGTTACCTGTTCCATAGCCAAAGAATGTCCGATCAATGGGAACCTTAGAGCTTGGGTATTGTGGCTTGTGTAATGTTCACAGTCTATGTTTGGGTAGCTGGCATCACCCAGTATGATGGTGTTTGCAGAGTAATCTAAACTCTCCTGTGTCAGCATGAAGGCTGTGTGGGAGAACTGAGTTTGAGAGGGTGTTGTAAGAGCTCCTCTGTGTCTCTTTCCATGTGGTCCAGGGAGGTACGTCCCAACAGGTAGCTGACTGTGACCCTCCCCTTGCTCTGTCTGGAGGGCACGTCTGTCAACAGCTCATGTCAAGCAAGTGCACACCCTTCATAAATGATGTGGAAACCTTCAAAGGCCCAAGGCCTGTTGAAAATATGGACCAGACTGCAGATACCTGTATAGAGTCATTCTGTGGACACATTCAGGAATGCATGGATCATGAAGCCACATATGAAAGCATGACCCAATTCTCCAAAGGCAGATGTCCTGGGCGCCGGACACCAGCCATAAACACACTATACAATAGAAGGATGGCGCCACTACATGATACAACAACCTCCCAAAATGTGAAGGCACCACTGATGAGTATTGGATGACAACTACAGGCACCCATATGATTGTCTAAGGCCATCTTTGAGAGAGGATTCCACAAGCCACTGAGGATAATCACAAGGCTGCCTGTAGTTATGTTAGTAACCTGAGTGGTACTACCCAGATATGCTCAGAGGTAATACAATATGTCACACACAATATAAAACACACAGACATTGCCATCATCCTAGTGGACAGGTTCAATGCTGCCTTCTCTCCCCACCACACCAAAAGGGAACATATGTCTCGCAGCACAGTGCTTCACAGATGCTCAGGTAAGAAATGCCCTTCCCAAAGCAATAAACACTGCATCAATGGGACCAGACAGTGTCCCAGGCTGTGTCCTACATGAACCACAAGAAGAGCTACACCCAGACATAACACCACTGTTCAATCCCAGCCTTAATACACGATATGTGGCCAGAGAGTGGCATACAGCAACAGTGGTCCCTCAACATGCAGGTGGTGCTGTCACGGATCCTGGACACTACTCGCCCCATATGTCTGACTAGCTTTGTCTGCAAAGCTATGGCAACGATCATCATGAACCTCACATATCTAGATATTGTGGACCTACAGACATGTCACCATACACAGTTTGGCTTTGTCAATGGCAAATCCTGCCTATCAAACCTGTTTGCTTTGTTTGAAACAGTCACCAAGGCCACTGTCAAGGGTTAGGAGGTCCACACAGCCTACCTGGACCTTGCATAAGCCTTGGATACAATACCCCACTTGTGCATTCTAGGGAAGCTCACCAGTGTACATAATAACCCCTATGTCACTATGGGTATTGCACAGTGGCTCAAGGGCAGAACACACATGGTAGAATTGCTGAAGCCATGTCAGCCTCCAACCTAGTACAAGTGGTGTCCCACAAGGCACAGCCCTAGGAGCTGTCATGTTCATTATATATTTGTCATAGGTACAGGCCAACATGGAAGTACTGTGGCTCAGCAAGTCGCAGGTGACTGCAGACCGAACGCCATAATCAACTCAACAGCTAACACACGCATCCTCCAAATGGGACTCTTGCAAACACACGACTTGTGCCACAGCCATGGCCTCAACGTGAATGACAGAAAGAGTATAGTCATCCCCTTTGTCAAACACTAAGTGACCACAATGTACCACATATGTGTTAATCCAGTAAGTGCAGACCAAGGAATTATGGACCTTGGGGTGCAGGTTGATAGCATTCTACCATTTGACAACAACATGGACAAAGTGGTTAGGTAAGCATGTTATATGGGCCACATCATCATGGGATCCACATGTAGGCCAGGGAGGACATTGTGCCCCTTTACTCATCCCTCATCATGCCCATAATTGACTATGATGAACCTGTCGGCATGCACCTTACCAGACACCTGCAGCAACTGGGGCTACCACATATGTACCTCGACAAGGGGATCAAAGTGCTCAAACAGATGCCACATACTGACTGGTTAAAGTAGCAGCAGCTCTACTCAGTGACATACTGCCTCTTCATAGGCAATCTGTGCCTGACATAGAAGGCCAGGTCATACCCTCACGTAATGGCCATGCTGCATCTCAGAATATCCAGATCCCACCAGGATACACGCTGGAAATACTTGAACCTCAGGAGTGATATACATAGGACATGGTGGAGGGGCACATTCACAACTCAGAGGCTCCCTTCATTCCTGATTATTATCCCAATAGAGGTTAGGCGGACTGACTCAGTGACTATCTTCAAGAGCGATATTAATGACTGGATGTGACATTGTAGGGTTACCCTGGGTATCACTTATGTGTCACTGTGAGAAAGAGGCACAGTATACTAACCTTGGAAAAGGGCATAGCAAGACAGATTCACAATGCATGTTGAAAGGCACGCACATTCTGGCTAGGTGGATACATGCCCTGGGCAGATATCCCTGTACGAACCTATGGACCTATGTCTCTTTTCACCATTGGCCCTATGTGCTGTCAATCACCAATGTAATCTCAATACTCCGGTAGCATGTGCAAAGGTCAGTTGTCAGTCACCTCTATGGTACAGTTGTGGAATATATGTGTCATGTAGTAATGTCACAGCTGCCACATGTACACAGTCAACCCTATCCCTACCCATTGATGTACATCACATGTATGAGATGGAAACACATGGCCAAACTGTAACAACAACATACAAGTCAGTCAGATGCATGGACACATGACTCAGTCATTGTCCATGCCACCACAGCTGATGTGGGATGTCGCTCACTGGGATACATGATAGGGAACATGGAAGGGATCACTGAGCAAGTGACACAGGCTGGTAGACCCCTGACCTTGGTTGGCATCAGACCCTCACCAGGGATTCCGACAAATTAATGAATGCTAATGAATAAGTGTAGCTACAACACCCTAGCTGAATGGTTATTAGCATGCAGTCACTGCATTGCTATGGAATACTGTCTTACCACTCCCACAACAGGTGAGAACATGCAGCTCCTGTACATTAACAACATGTAGACTTTATGCCTCAGACCAGGTGTGCATCCCTCACTACTAGGCTGATAGCATCTACATCTCACACTGTATATACACATCCCACATGCAGCATCTGCACAGAAGACCACGGTCATAATGTTACCCTGTGCAAATACCATGTATTCACATGTGGCAGGCATCACACATGGTAACTATTGAAAGTCACAGGTACATATGTGTATTTGGCACACACATACAGCATGTGTCCATTGCCATAACCGGTGTAATCAATGTCATGCATTATTGTGAGGGACAACCCACACACATGGGCATTCTGTGTGTGCACAACACACATGGCATGTCTGTAATCAAAAGCCATACATAATTGTGATATCGTTTAGAAAGGGGTATGTGCATCCTGTAGTGTGTTTTCACAGTTGCCAAAAGGGATATATTAATCATACACATTTACCCCCTTTCCCACCTGCTGGATTCAAACCCCTACTTAACTATGTTAAGACACTACAGACGGACGCATTAGCACAGCGTACTATTCGCATTACTGGGGGATTTCCTTTCCCCTGATATACTTATAGGGTGCTGACATCATCAGAGTCTAGAAAGTGGAATGATCATCCTGTGGTGTGTTTTCCCAGTTGCCAAAAGGGATGCTTTTTTCATACACACACACTTACCCCCCTTCACACACACTTGCCACTTGCTGGATTCAAACCCCTACCTAACTATGTTATGACACTACAAATGGACGCATTAGCACAGCGCGCTAGTCGCATTACTGGGGAATTTCTTTTCCCCTGATATACTTATAGGGTGCTGACATCATCAGAGTTTAGAAAGTGGAATGATCATCCTGTGGTGTGTTTTCCCAGTTGCCAAAAGGGATGTTTCTTTCATACACACTTACCCCCCCTTCACACACACTTGCCACCTGCTGGATTCAAACCCCTACCTAACTATTTTATGACACTACAGACGGACGCATTAGCACGGCGTGCTATTTGGATTACTGAGAGAAGCCTTTTCTCCAATATATTTATAGGGTGCTGACATCATCAGAGTCTAGAAAGTGGAATGATCATCCTGTGGTGTGTTTTCCCAGTTGCCAAAAGGGATGTTTTTTTCATACACACACACACTTAACCCCCCTTCACACACACTTGCCACCTGCTGGATTCAAACCCCTACCTAATTATGTTATGACACTAGAGACGGACGCATTAGCGCAGCGCGCTATTCACATTACTGGGGAATTTCCTTTCCCCTGATATACTTATAGGGTGCTGACATCGTCAGAGTTTAGAAAGTGGAATGATCATCCTGTGGTGTGTTTTCCCAGTTGCCAAAAGGGATGTTTCTTTCATACACACGTACCCCCCCTTCACACACACTTGCCACCTGCTGGATTCAAACCCCTACCTAACTATGTTATGACACTAGAGACGGACGCATTAGCACAGCGCGCTATTTGCATTACTGGGGAATTTCCTTTCCCCTGATATACTTATAGGGTGCTGACATCATCAGAGTTTAGAAAGTGGAATGATCATCCTGTGGTGTGTTTTCCCAGTTGCCAAAAGGGATGTTTCTTTCATACACACTTACCCCCCTTCATACACACTTGCCACTTGCTGGATTCAAACCCCTACCTAACTATGCTATGACACTACAGATGAACGCATTAGCATGGCGCGCTATTCGGATTATTGAGAGAATCCTTTTCTCCAATATACTTATAGGGTGCTGACATCATCAGAGTCTAGAAAGTGGAATGATCATCCTGTGGTGTGTTTTCCCAGTTGCCAAAAGGGATGTTTATTTCATACACACTTACTTGCCACCTGCTGGATTCAAACCCCTAGCTAACTATGTTATGACACTACAGACGGACACATTAGCACAGTGCGCTATTCGGATTACTGAGAGAATCCTTTTCTCCAATATACTTATAGGGTGCTTACATGATCAGTGTCTAGAAAGGGGGATGAGCATCCTCTGGTGTGTTTTCACATTTGCTAGGGGTAACATTTGGACCAAGTGTGTGAGCATACCCAGTTCAGCCTTCCCGTGGCATGTTGTGTGAAAGATGTCTCATTTATCTAAGTGTGTGAGCATGCCCAGTGTGGGCTTTACATATGTTGAACTCTGCAGCCCATCACATTTGTGGATGAGTGTGACCTTCAACAAATACCTGCAGTTTATGGTTGTGTGTTCTGTGCCATGTTGTGTAGTTACTGTCAGAATGCTTTTTGTGTGAACAAAACAGGGAGTATACTGTGCCTGCAGGTTTTGCATGGGATACTTTGCACACAATTGTCAACATCCGTTCATACTGACCTAACACTGTAGCACTGTCTAGTGTAGTGTTTCAGTACTTTCACTGTGGTGGTCAGTATCCTGGGCTTTAGTCCTATCACTGCTTTACATTTCCATAGTGTGCACAACAGCCCTGTTAGGGTCCAGCTGTGCACATCCGCACAAAGGCAGTGCCTCTACAGACCCTGTTAATTGCTGCCCCATAAGCTTAACAAGTGTAGTCTGCAAATCTATGGAGAGGATCATAATTGAGCTCATAAACAAAGATATAGTGGACATGCAGACATTGTACCCATCCCATTTTGGCTTAGTCAGGGGCAGATCATGCCTTTTGTACTGGGTTGACATCTTCAAATTGGTCACTTAGGCCATTGTTGGGGAAAGGCAGTCCATACAGCCTACCTTGGCCTTGCAAACACTTTCAACACAATTCCCCACTCAGGTATTGTGGAAAACCCTAACAACTGAAATGTAAACCCATATGTCACAAGATGGGTTGCAAACTGGCTTAAGGACGGGACCCACAGGGTTAGAGTTGCTGGCACTATGTTAGACTCCAGGCTGGTCACAGGTGGTGTCACACAGGGCTCAGTCCTTGGCCCCCATTGTTTGTCATGTACTTCCCAGAAGTACAGGCCAACATGGGAGGACTTTGGATGACAATGTTAGCAGATGACTGCACACTGGGCACCATAGTGGACAGTGCATCACACACAGATATCCTTCAGAAGGGACTCACAGTAACTGATAGCTGGTGCCAGGGCCATGGCCTGAAGTCAGAGTGCACAACATGTGTAGACATACCCTTCAGGAAAAGCAAGGTGACCCCAAGCTACCATATAGGTGGCAATCCTCTAAGCACAGAGGAGGTTATCATGGACCTGGGGACCCAGGTTAACAGTCGCCATTCTTCTGAGACTCACATTGCTAAAGTGGCTAGGAAGACCTTCTACATTGCCCACCTGATCAGGATGGGATTCACATCCAGATCTAGTGGGTCATTGTTCCCTGTACTCTTCACTTATCAGACCGGTGATCGAGTCGAATGCCCTATTCTGGCTGTATCTCACCCAACATCTGCAGCAATTGGAGACACCCTGACTGTCCCCACCTAAAGGATCAAGGAACCCCAACAGCTGTCATATGCTGCCAGATTGAAGACACTCACACTCTATTCACTCACATACCGTCTGCTTAGAGGTGACATGTGCCTGACATGCGAGGCCATGTCCAAACAGAGATTAATGGGCATGCTCCACCTCAGACTCAGAAGATCCACCTGAACCACTAGTGCAGGTGACTTACACCTTAGCAGGGATGTATGTTGGACATGTTGGAGGGATGGAGTTATCACTCGGAGACTCCCTATGCTGTGGAATACAATCCTGGTCCATTTGAGGCAGAGCACCTTGCTGGCTGTGTTCAAGAGGTATCTTGATCTAATGCTAGTCGGAGAATGTGTTTGTCCATCAACACACTGTAAGCGTAGTTCGACATGTCATATGTCTTGTTTAGTATACTGTGCCTCTGTCTACCTGTGACATAACATTGATACCCAGGGTAAACCTCCCATCTCCCATCCACTCATTAGGATTCCTGTTGAGGGGACTCAACCAGTGTCTCTATGGACAACCTGTACTGGTAGTTTACTCATGTGTGGGGGTGGCTTCTGTGTTTTGGATAATGCAGTACAGCCTGTCCTATATATGTCAGTGCTGGGGTTCAGGTCCCTCATGTGCATAGCTCCCTGCCATTCAGATTGTACAAGGTGCAGCATGTGCATTGATTCCAGCTTGGACATGGCTTTCTACATCAGGCACAGCTTGCATCTGGGTGGACAGCATGGCAGTGTGTGGAGCTGCACTCTGTTTAATCAGACTACACATTACATGTGTTCCAGCTCTGTCATACTCCTGGTGAGGTACTGTTGTGGACTTTACAGGTGCTGGATGTATGTGCATGAGGTACACCCCACAGGGGCTGTTGTGGTCATTTCTAATGCTGATGAAAGATAACTGCAGAACCAGAATGACCTCCCCTTAGCTAGATGTCAGACAGCATGGACCATACAATCACAACTGAAAACAGGACCCTCTCCACAAAGGGAAAGTGTCCTGTCTGGTGGACCCCAGCCATAAACAAACTGTATGACAGATGAGGGTTACTAATGCAAGACAGAGCTACATCTCCAAAAGGGAAGACAGCTGTGATCAGCACTAGTAGAAAGCTACATTATCTCATAAAGACATGCAAGGTCAACTTGGGGACATAAATCACCAAAGACAATGAAGGTAACCACACTGCTTTCTTCAGTTATGTCAGACACCTGGTTGTGAACCCTCGGATATGCTCAGAGTTGGTACACAACAACATATATTCCAGTGACCTGACAGATATTGGCAACATTCCGGCGGACAGCTTCAGTGCGATTTACCCCTCCCTCACCCCCAAAACAAGATAGTTATCACTGCTGTATGTAACCTCACTGTCATCTTGGATGTCCATGTGAGAGCCACACTCAGCAAAGACAAGTACACAGCATCCATGGGACCTGCTGGTATCTCCAGTTGCATGCTATGTGAACTCCAGAAGGGGCTGGACCCATATATACAACTGCTATTTAACCTTAGTCTTGCTACAGGATATGTACCTGAACACTGGCATACGGCAACAGTGGTCCCACTCCACAAGGCGGATGCCTCCACAGACCATGGCAACTACCACCACACAGGCTTAACCAGCCTTGTCTGCAAAGATATGGGAGGAGTCATGGAGCTCTTACACAGGCACATTACTGACCCACGGACCCTTGTTCCCACCTAGTTCAGCTTTGTACAGGGCAGATCCTGCCTTTGCACCTTTGCACCCGAAAAGTACCTACCATGAAGATCAGGGTTCTTCAACACATGTCATATGCTTCCAGAATAGAGGAAGTCCAGCTTTGTTCAGTGTCATACCGCATACTTACAGGTGACCTATGCCTGACATACAAGACCATGTCCAATCAGGATTTGGTGGACATACTCCACTGCAAGCAATCCAAATCCACCAGAGCCATGAGAGCTGAGTATTTGAACCTCAGCACATACATGTATAGGACATGCTGGAGGGACAGAGTCATAACTCAGAGGCATCTCACACTCTAGCAGAGTATCCCAGTTCATGTTTGACAGAGTCCCTCACTGACTCTCTTCAGGAGACATCTGGACAACTGCATATGAGACGGAGGCACAGACTAGACAGAGACACAGTCATGTTATTCAATTACGTAAGGGGTCATAATGTGTCACTACTAAGTCAGAGGCACAATATTCAGAATCTATTCTGTACACTTATTACCACTATAAGGGGTGGCAATAGCCACATCACTATGGCTAGGCTTATACATGCACTAGGGCAGATAGCCTAGTAGTACACTATGACACTATGAAACACCGGTGTATGTGTAGCTATTGTCAATCAAACAGTATGATGTGGCTTGGGGCTTGATATCTCCCTGTATTCCAACATTGTTTTGTCTATTCCTTCTAGCATGTCTAGGGATCAGTTGCTAGTGTCCTCTCCTGCTCAGCTGGTGAACCTGGGAATATTGAGGCACTGTTACAGTTGCCTCATGTACACTGACAACCCTCTCCTTCTGCCATAAAACAAACATACATGTGAGAGATGCAACTATATAGCCAAAGTGGAGGCTGAGCTCTCTCAACATAGGACTAGCAAGACCAGAGAGAGGTGAAGGTAACCACACACACATCTTTAATCCAGTCTCACATGGCACTGTCACAACTTAAGATCATACACATAGACACACAGAGACACTCTCGGAGGCTCTGATCAGAAGTCTACCAGAATGGCGGTTGCCACCACAGCAGACACTCACACAACTGCCTCCACAGGGCACAGCACATGCAACACATTGACCACAGAGTCGGTGTGCCAAACAGTCACAGCCCTTAAGGCCAAACACAATGCCAGACACACTTGTCATAGGTGACTCCATAGTCAGACACACTGATGTCCCATTCACCAGATCAGGTACAGAGGAGGTCACAGTAAGCTGCCTATCGGGCACTGGAATCCACCACATAATGCAAGCACTCAGGTCACTAAACTGCAAGTACAGGTCTGACCCAGTCATAATCCATGCTGGTGTGAACGACCTGAGATGTACCTCCCTGGACTACATGGAAAGAGACATAGAGGATCCCTCTGATTATGTAGGCCAGGCAGGTATGACCCTGACCTTCGGCAGTATCCTACCTTCACCAAGTATGATGCCACATAAACAGATACAAGATGATCAGCTGTAGTATTTTGCTTAGACTATGGTGTCATTCTAAGGGGGTCCAATGTCTGTCTGCCTGGGATGACATGCTGGACAGGCCATGGTGATTTGCAAGGGATGGCTTGCACCTGTCACCCGTGGGCTTCCGGATTTCAGATGATGCTCTTGCCACCCCATTGTGCCTTTTTATGCAAGATTCAGATTCTACACCTACCACCCTAGAACACAGTAAAGGAAAGACACTAAGGGTAATGCTGCTCAATGCCCAAGGTCTCAACCTCAAGCTGCACACACACTATGCCCTTCTCAGTATGTAGCACATTGATGTCTGTTCTGTGCCTGAAACCTGGTTCACAGCTTCTGACAGCACCCGGCACTATCGGGTGTTACCTCATATCATGCATTCTGGCACCAGCATCCCGACAACACCAAGAAGGATGGTGGGTGTCCATATTCATCAAGGACACCCTCACCTCATGGTTGGTGGCAACACACGATGCATCGGAGACCATCCAGGTGCCAGTGACCGTAGGCAAGACTGCTCTGCAGTTTGTAGCATGTTACATGCCACCCGCTCAAACTCAGGTACCTCACACAGCTATCCTGCAAACACTGAAGGGATAAATGTATCTCCAAACACCATCCTACTGGGTGATTCCAACTATCCACATATAGACTGGGATCACTAATCATGCCACAACACTCTAACACAAAGGTTCCAAGAGTTCATACACTGAAATGCCACGGAACAACTGTTCCCAATCCCCTCAAGTGGAGGCAACATACTAGAACACATCATCACGAACATGGGGTCACACTGTTCAACACCAGACATATACCCATCATTGGTGAGATCAGATCATGGACTACTCTCAGTGGGAGTCCACATCCCACCCACACCCCAGATGGGAAATGAAACGGTGAAGACCTTCTCAAATGCCGACTTCACATTTCTGAGGACTGGTGTGGTCTCTTTCAAGGCCCCAGGCCAGCAGACACCATTACCCAAGCCACTGTATCACTTAGAAATGCCTTCTACCAGCACCTCCAGGACTGCATGGTTCAGGCAATCCCAAATAATAATGACTCTTTGTACCACAGGCAAGCATCCAGTCTGGTGGACCCTAGCCATAAACAAGCTGTACAACACAAGGAAGGAGCTACTACAAGATAGAGCGTAATCCGTAGGGGAAGACACCCTGCTCATTGTGAGTAAAACACTGGGTTCCCCCATACAATCATCCGAGGCATGTTTTGAGAGTAAACCCACTCAGGACTCCAGGGACAATCGTGAGGCCTTTTTTACCTATGTTTGAAACCTGGGAGGAAACTCCCAGATATGCTCAGACTTAGTTCAGAATAATGTTGATATCACTGCACCTACAGACATTGGCAACATACTGGCTGACAGGTTCAGTGCAGATTTCTCCCCTCCCCAACTGGGGGTATGTACACCAGAGGATTGTAGCCCCAAACATCTCCACTGCTGGGGTGGGAACTGCTCAATCCAAGGCAGAAAACACTTTATCCATGGGACCAGATGGTGTCCCCAGTTGTGTGCTCCATGAACTCAATGAGTAATTACACCGCAGTTAGGGCAGCTGTTTAATCTTAGCCTCACCTCAGGATATGTTCCCAAGGAGTGGCATACAGCAATGGTGGACCCACTTCACAAAGGAGGTGCCTCCACCAACCCCAGAAACTACCATCCCATCAGCTTGACAAGCCTGTTCTGCTAAGCTATGGAGAGGATCATAATGGGAATTCTAAATGAAGACATAGGGGACTTGCAGACATTGGATCCAATCCAGTTTGGCTTTGTCAAGGGCAGATCATGCCTTTTAAACTTGGTTGACCTTTTCAAAACACTCACCCAGGCCATTGACGTGGGCAAGGCAGTCCACACAGCCTACCTTGACCTGGCAAAGGCTTTCAACACAATACCCCACTCAGGTATCATTGAAAACATCACCAGCTTAATTGTGAACCCATACATCACAGCATGGGTTGCAAACTGGCTAAGTGACGGAACACACAGGGTCAAAGTTGCTGGTGCCAGTTCACACTCCAGAGCTGTCACAAGTGGTGTCCCACAGGGCTCAGTCCTGGGCCCACATTTGTTCAGTATCTACTTTTCAGAAGTACGAGCAAACACAGGAGGATTATGGCTGACAAAGTTTGAAGATGACTGCAAACTGGGAAGCATAGCTGGAAACCCATCTGACACAGACATCCTTCAGAAGGGTCTCATAGACACAGATAACTGGTGCCACGACCATGGCCTTACATTAAACACTAAACAATGCATAGCCATACCCTTCAGGAAGAACAAGGTTACCACTACTTCCCATCTAGGTGGCAATCCTCTAAGCACAACGTGGGTTATCAGGGACCTGGGCACCCAGGTTGACAGTGACCTTTGCTTGACACTCACATTGCCAGGGTAGTTTGGAAGGCCTTCTACATTGGCCACCTCATCATGCAGTGATTCACATCTAGATCAAGGGAGGTCATCGTTCCCTGTACTCATCACACCAATGATTGCATACACTGCCCCATTCAGATTGGATGGGCCCACAAATTCCTCGACAGGAGGTGAAAGGGTCTCAAACATATTTCTTATGCTGCCCAACTGAAGGAATTCCAGCTGTATTCAGTCACTTACTGACTGCTCAGAGGTGACCTGTGCCTGACATACAAGGCTATGTCCAACCCAGAATTTATGAACATGCTTCACCTCAAGACCTCTACATCCATCAGAACTACAAGGGCAGGAGACCTAAACCTCAACACAGATATTAATAGGATGTGCTGGAGGGACAGATTCATCACCCAGAGAGTCCATATGCTGTGGAACAACATCCTGGTACATGTGGGGCTGAGCACCTCACTGGCTTTGTTCAAGTGAGATCTTGACCAATGGATGGGAGATTGCAGGTATACCCCAGGGATAACCTCAGTATCACTGCTTGACAGAGGCACAGCAAAATAATGGGCATATTATCCATCAACTTGCAGGGGTGGCAGAAGCCACAAAACTCTGGGCTAGGCTTATTAATGCCCTAGGGCATATAGCCTAGTATGAACCTATGGACATAGAACTGGGGCAGTTCCTGCTATTAGGACAGTGGTCTGCAGCAGGCTATATAGTAGTAGTCGGTTTTAGCCATTGGTTTTTGACCATGGCTATTCCATGTTGCTTCTTGTTGTGGTACAAACATGGGTGTGTGGTTATCCATGCTATTTATTGCTAGACACCCTCATTTTGTATCTTGTTCCATGTTTTTGCACATGTACATCACTGTATGACGTGCAGCTGTTTCCATGAGGTCATATGTGGATATGGATGTTAGTTGGGGTCCTCAGGTGTGCATATTGTACATGATATTACATTACTTAACACATGGCATTCATGCCTCAGGTGGTGCTGCAGGGCCACCTCTGTCGATTACACATACTACACTCCCTGTACATTTGGAAGCAGGTTGTGTCATGTTAGGCATCCCTGCTACTGTATGAGTGAGTCAGAGCGGGTATCAGTCCCAGTGTTCCTACTGACCAAGTGTATGTGCTATGCGTTGCCTCTTTGCCAAGGCCATGGCATACTGGGCACGCCTCCTTCTGCCTACTGGGACAAGGTCAGGTTGTTCCTCCTCCGAGTCACCCTGCCTGTGGTGGCCTTGGCAATGGTGGGGATGTTTGGCCCAGCCCTGTGCTGGTCCTGCTGCAGCTGTTTCCGCAGGATCATATTATGTAGCATAGCACATATCATGATCATTTGGGTACATGTACTTGGTGTGTACTGCAAAGCTCCACCAGATGTGTCCAGACACCGGAACCGTGACTTGAGCAGCCCAAACACACGCTCTATGATATTACGTGCTTGTGCGTGTGCCTCATTATGGCGTTCCTGTTCAGGTGTGTGTGCATTTCTGATGGGTGTCATCAGCCACGGCTCAAGTGCATAACCTGCATCCCCGACTAGGTGTCCGTGTGGGAAGTCCCCATTGGCAAATGATTGGTACAGCTCGTCAGATGCCAGATGTGGGAATCATGGTAGCTCCCAGGGCAGCCAGCACACACATTCATTATTATGCCCTGGGCATCACACACAACCTGGCAGTTGATGGAGGGGTATCCCTTGCGGTTAATGTAGACTCTACCCGCTCACCGGCTGGTGCTTTGATGCGTATGCGTGCAGTCTATTGCACCCAGCACCTCAGGGTATCCCGCTATTTGCTGGAAGAGCACATATTGCTGGCCACAACCTCACGGTCATTAGGGACATATATATGATCACTGACATGTGGTGACATGGCATCCAGGAACTGGTGCAGTACCCTGGAGGCTGATGCCTGTGATATCCCCATCATATCGCCAGTTGGTCTCTGGAAGGTACCTGTTGCTAGTATTCTTAGGCCAACACATACCTTGGTTTCCACTGGGATGGGTTCCCCTCTGTTGGTTCTGTGTGTGAGGTGTGGCCTGCACAGCTCAACAATCTGCTGCAGGAGCTCTCTGTCCACTCTATAGTGCTCTACTATCTCCAGCTCATGTAACCCATGGTAGGTGACCCTGGGCCTGTATACTCTTCTCCTTCTCCTCACTCTGGGTTGTCTGTCAGCGTCTGCATTGTCACCACCCTCAGGAATTAGCATAAGCCTGATTATAATAGCCATGGCAGCCCCTAGCATTTCTGCTCTGAGTTCAGCTTTTTTCAGTTTTCAATTCTGATAGCTTAGTTTCTGGCAGTATCTTTATTTATTTATTTATTTTACATTTGTTAACTGGGCTAGTCCAACTGGATACATGTCCATTTTCAGTGGAGGCCGAGGAGAAAAGCTCCGCTAACTACTGCATAACAGGTTAAGAATATACAAAATTATACAATAAAAAATATATATATATATAAAGGATGGAAAATGTACTATTGGTTAAGAGAAGTGAAGCTTTCTTCACATTCAGTTTGTGTTGCCATAGCAACAGTAAACATTGCTGCAGTTTCTAAGGACACTGTGAACCTCAAAGTGCATTTGCCTCACAGATATCAAATAATAAGAAAAAGTAATATTGTTTAGTTATTAAAATGAAAAACAACCTAAGCAAGATAAAATAAATACATAGGACTATTTGTAAATATTTTATGATTTATCCTCATAGGATTATTCCTGGAAACACAACTGAAATGTTCCCAAACTACATGTGCACTTAAATGTATCTGCTTGATTAAAAGTATTATAGCAACCCGCCTTGTGGGTAATGCTAAATTACCACGGTTGGCGTGGTTTGGTCCCGAGTGAGCCCGGATAAACAAAGCCAACCGTGGTAATTAGCATTACCACAGCCAGGCGTGTTATTGCTATTATGACATTATTTAAGAAAAGAAACTATTACTTTTCTTAAATAATGGCATATATAATGCCTGTTTACTGCCCTTCCGCAGATGTCTGGCATCCATGGCAGTTCTGATGTACTGCGCCCTGCGAGTACATCAGAGCTGTGAGCAAGCAACGGAGAAAGCAAGATCTCCGTTGCTTTTAGTGTCTCACTATGTTAAATGAGTTTAACATGGCGAGACAGTTTTAAAATAAAGCCGGACATCTCCGTTTATTTTAAACTGTCTCGCTATGTTAAACTCATTTAACATAGCAGACTACTAAAAAGCAACGGAGATCTTGCTTTCTCCGTTGCTTTTTTTTAAAACACTGTCTCGCTATGTTAAATGGGTTTAACATAGCGAGACAGTGATTTAAAAAAAACGGACCTTTTTCCATTAGTATAACTCGATTTACAACGGGCACGCTGGCCAATCAGCGTGCACGTTTTGGGGGGGTCATGATATAATACTCAGTTTAACATGCTGATTCCACAAGCTGTCTGCAGTGTAAAAGTTACATTTTATATGTTACTTGAAATTAACAGTCTCTAGAGCACATGAAAAGATACATATTACTTTTTGCAACATGTTATCTTTGCATTTTTTACCTCACACTCTGTACAAACTCACTTGGCAACTGATAGCTATTCATTTAAAATATCAGTTTAAATATTAAATGTGCCCTTGAAATGCTATTGACATTTTGACAAAATATAATCTGAGCTGTAAAATGAATGACTTGAAGTAATACATAAATCACCAAAGACAATGAAGTTAACCACACTGCTTTCTTCAGTTATGTCAGACACCTGGTTGTGAACGCTCGGATATGCTCAGAGTTGGTACACAAGAACATATATTCCAGTGACCTGACAGATATTGGCAACATTCAAGGACAGCTTCAGTGCGATTTACCCTCCCTCACCCCAAAACAAGATAGTTATCACTGCTGTATGTAACCTCACTGTCATCTTGGATGTCCATGTGAGAGCCACACTCAGCAAAGACAAGTACACAGCATCCATGGGACCTGCTGGTATCTCCAGTTGCATGCTATGTGAACTCCAGAAGGGGCTGGACCCATATATACAACTGCTATTTAACCTTAGTCTTGCTACAGGATATGTACCTGAACACTGGCATACGGCAACAGTGGTCCCACTCCACAAGGGGATGCCTCCACAGACCATGGCAACTACCACCACACAGGCTTAACCAGCCTTGTCTGCAAAGATATGGGAGGAGTCATGGAGCTCTTACACAGGCACATTACTGACCTACGGACCCTTGTTCCCACCTAGTTCAGCTTTGTACAGGGCAGATCCTGCCTTTTGCACCTTTGCACCCGAAAAGTACCTACCATGAAGATCAGGGTTCTTCAACACATGTCATATGCTTCCAGAATAGAGGAAGTCCAGCTTTGTTCAGTGTCATACCGCATACTTACAGGTGACCTATGCCTGACATACAAGACCATGTCCAATCAGGATTTGGTGGACATACTCCACTGCAAGCAATCCAAATCCACCAGAGCCATGAGAGCTGAGTATTTGAACCTCAGCACATACATGTATAGGACATGCTGGAGGGACAGAGTCATAACTCAGAGGCATCTCACACTCTAGCAGAGTATCCCAGTTCATGTTTGACAGAGTCCCTCACTGACTCTCTTCAGGAGACATCTGGACAACTGCATATGAGACGGAGGCACAGACTAGACAGAGACACAGTCATGTTATTCAATTACGTAAGGGGGTCATAATGTGTCACTACTAAGTCAGAGGCACAATATTCAGAATCTATTCTGTACACTTATTACCACTATAAGGGGTGGCAATAGCCACATCACTATGGCTAGGCTTATACATGCACTAGGGCAGATAGCCTAGTAGTACACTATGACACTATGAAACACCGGTGTATGTGTAGCTATTGTCAATCAAACAGTATGATGTGGCTTGGGGGCTTGATATCTCCCTGTATTCCAACATTGTTTTGTCTATTCCTTCTAGCATGTCTAGGGATCAGTTGCTAGTGTCCTCTCCTGCTCAGCTGGTGAACCTGGGAATATTGAGGCACTGTTACAGTTGCCTCATGTACACTGACAACCCTCTCCTTCTGCCATAAAACAAACATACATGTGAGAGATGCAACTATATAGCCAAAGTGGAGGCTGAGCTCTCTCAACATAGGACTAGCAAGACCAGAGAGAGGGTGAAGGTAACCACACACACATCTTTAATCCAGTCTCACATGGCACTGTCACAACTTAAGATCATACACATAGACACACAGAGACACTCTCGGAGGCTCTGATCAGAAGTCTACCAGAATGGCGGTTGCCACCACAGCAGACACTCACACAACTGCCTCCACAGGGCACAGCACATGCAACACATTGACCACAGAGTCGGTGTGCCAAACAGTCACAGCCCTTAAGGCCAAACACAATGCCAGACACACTTGTCATAGGTGACTCCATAGTCAGACACACTGATGTCCCATTCACCAGATCAGGTACAGAGGAGGTCACAGTAAGCTGCCTATCGGGCACTGGAATCCACCACATAATGCAAGCACTCAGGTCACTAAACTGCAAGTACAGGTCTGACCCAGTCATAATCCATGCTGGTGTGAACGACCTGAGATGTACCTCCCTGGACTACATGGAAAGAGACATAGAGGATCCTCTGATTATGTAGGCCAGGCAGGTATGACCCTGACCTTCGGCAGTATCCTACCTTCACCAAGTATGATGCCACATAAACAGATACAAGATGATCAGCTGTAGTATTTTGCTTAGACTATGGTGTCATTCTAAGGGGGTCCAATGTCTGTCTGCCTGGGATGACATGCTGGACAGGCCATGGTGATTTGCAAGGGATGGCTTGCACCTGTCACCCGTGGGCTTCCGGATTTCAGATGATGCTCTTGCCACCCCCATTGTGCCTTTTTTATGCAAGATTCAGATTCTACACCTACCACCCTAGAACACAGTAAAGGAAAGACACTAAGGGTAATGCTGCTCAATGCCCAAGGTCTCAACCTCAAGCTGCACACACACTATGCCCTTCTCAGTATGTAGCACATTGATGTCTGTTCTGTGCCTGAAACCTGGTTCACAGCTTCTGACAGCACCCCGGCACTATCGGGTGTTACCTCATATCATGCATTCTGGCACCAGCATCCCGACAACACCAAGAAGGATGGTGGGTGTCCATATTCATCAAGGACACCCTCACCTCATGGTTGGTGGCAACACACGATGCATCGGAGACCATCCAGGTGCCAGTGACCGTAGGCAAGACTGCTCTGCAGTTTGTAGCATGTTACATGCCACCCGCTCAAACTCAGGTACCTCACACAGCTATCCTGCAAACACTGAAGGGGATAAATGTATCTCCAAACACCATCCTACTGGGTGATTCCAACTATCCACATATAGACTGGGATCACTAATCATGCCACAACACTCTAACACAAAGGTTCCAAGAGTTCATACACTGAAATGCCACGGAACAACTGTTCCCAATCCCCTCAAGTGGAGGCAACATACTAGAACACATCATCACGAACATGGGGTCACACTGTTCAACACCAGACATATACCCATCATTGGTGAGATCAGATCATGGACTACTCTCAGTGGGAGTCCACATCCCACCCACACCCCAGATGGGAAATGAAACGGTGAAGACCTTCTCAAATGCCGACTTCACATTTCTGAGGACTGGTGTGGTCTCTTTCAAGGCCCCAGGCCAGCAGACACCATTACCCAAGCCACTGTATCACTTAGAAATGCCTTCTACCAGCACCTCCAGGACTGCATGGTTCAGGCAATCCCAAATAATAATGACTCTTTGTACCACAGGCAAGCATCCAGTCTGGTGGACCCTAGCCATAAACAAGCTGTACAACACAAGGAAGGAGCTACTACAAGATAGAGCGTAATCCGTAGGGGGGAAGACACCCCTGCTCATTGTGAGTAAAACACTGGGTTCCCCCATACAATCATCCGAGGCATGTTTTGAGAGTAAACCCACTCAGGACTCCAGGGACAATCGTGAGGCCTTTTTTACCTATGTTTGAAACCTGGGAGGAAACTCCCAGATATGCTCAGACTTAGTTCAGAATAATGTTGATATCACTGCACCTACAGACATTGGCAACATACTGGCTGACAGGTTCAGTGCAGATTTCTTCCCCCCAACTGGGGGGGGTATGTACACCAGAGGATTGTAGCCCCCCAAACATCTCCACTGCTGGGGTGGGAACTGCTCAATCCAAGGCAGAAAACACTTTATCCATGGGACCAGATGGTGTCCCCAGTTGTGTGCTCCATGAACTCAATGAGTAATTACACCCGCAGTTAGGGCAGCTGTTTAATCTTAGCCTCACCTCAGGATATGTTCCCAAGGAGTGGCATACAGCAATGGTGGACCCACTTCACAAAGGAGGTGCCTCCACCAACCCCAGAAACTACCATCCCATCAGCTTGACAAGCCTGTTCTGCTAAGCTATGGAGAGGATCATAATGGGAATTCTAAATGAAGACATAGGGGACTTGCAGACATTGGATCCAATCCAGTTTGGCTTTGTCAAGGGCAGATCATGCCTTTTAAACTTGGTTGACCTTTTCAAAACACTCACCCAGGCCATTGACGTGGGCAAGGCAGTCCACACAGCCTACCTTGACCTGGCAAAGGCTTTCAACACAATACCCCACTCAGGTATCATTGAAAACATCACCAGCTTAATTGTGAACCCATACATCACAGCATGGGTTGCAAACTGGCTAAGTGACGGAACACACAGGGTCAAAGTTGCTGGTGCCAGTTCACACTCCAGAGCTGTCACAAGTGGTGTCCCACAGGGCTCAGTCCTGGGCCCACATTTGTTCAGTATCTACTTTTCAGAAGTACGAGCAAACACAGGAGGATTATGGCTGACAAAGTTTGAAGATGACTGCAAACTGGGAAGCATAGCTGGAAACCCATCTGACACAGACATCCTTCAGAAGGGTCTCATAGACACAGATAACTGGTGCCACGGCCATGGCCTTACATTAAACACTAAACAATGCATAGCCATACCCTTCAGGAAGAACAAGGTTACCACTACTTCCCATCTAGGTGGCAATCCTCTAAGCACAACGAGGTTATCAGGGACCTGGGCACCCAGGTTGACAGTGACCTTTGCTTGACACTCACATTGCCAGGGTAGTTTGGAAGGCCTTCTACATTGGCCACCTCATCATGCAGTGATTCACATCTAGATCAAGGGAGGTCATCGTTCCCTGTACTCATCACACCAATGATTGCATACACTGCCCCATTCAGATTGGATGGGCCCACAAATTCCTCGACAGGAGGTGAAAGGGTCTCAAACATATTTCTTATGCTGCCCAACTGAAGGAATTCCAGCTGTATTCAGTCACTTACTGACTGCTCAGAGGTGACCTGTGCCTGACATACAAGGCTATGTCCAACCCAGAATTTATGAACATGCTTCACCTCAAGACCTCTACATCCATCAGAACTACAAGGGCAGGAGACCTAAACCTCAACACAGATATTAATAGGATGTGCTGGAGGGACAGATTCATCACCCAGAGAGTCCATATGCTGTGGAACAACATCCTGGTACATGTGGGCTGAGCACCTCACTGGCTTTGTTCAAGTGAGATCTTGACCAATGGATGGGAGATTGCAGGTATACCCCAGGGATAACCTCAGTATCACTGCTTGACAGAGGCACAGCAAAATAATGGGCATATTATCCATCAACTTGCAGGGTGGCAGAAGCCACAAAACTCTGGGCTAGGCTTATTAATGCCCTAGGGCATATAGCCTAGTATGAACCTATGGACATAGAACTGGGGCAGTTCCTGCTATTAGGACAGTGGTCTGCAGCAGGCTATATAGTAGTAGTCGGTTTTAGCCATTGGTTTTTGACCATGGCTATTCCATGTTGCTTCTTGTTGTGGTACAAACATGGGTGTGTGGTTATCCATGCTATTTATTGCTAGACACCCTCATTTTGTATCTTGTTCCATGTTTTTGCACATGTACATCACTGTATGACGTGCAGCTGTTTCCGCAGGGTCATATGCGTGGATATGGATGTTAGTTGGGGTCCTCAGGTGTGCATATTGTACATGATATTACATTACTTAACACATGGCATTCATGCCTCAGGTGGTGCTGCAGGGCCACCTCTGTCGATTACACATACTACACTCCCTGTACATTTGGAAGCAGGTTGTGTCATGTTAGGCATCCCTGCTACTGTATGAGTGAGTCAGAGCGGGTATCAGTCCCAGTGTTCCTACTGACCAAGTGTATGTGCTATGCGTTGCCTCTTTGCCAAGGCCATGGCATACTGGGCACGCCTCCTTCTGCCTACTGGGACAAGGTCAGGTTGTTCCTCCTCCGAGTCACCCCCTGCCTGTGGTGGCCTTGGCAATGGTGGGGGGATGTTTGGCCCAGCCCTGTGCTGGTCCTGCTGCAGCTGTTTCCGCAGGATCATATTATGTAGCATAGCACATATCATGATCATTTGGGTACATGTACTTGGTGTGTACTGCAAAGCTCCACCAGATGTGTCCAGACACCGGAACCGTGACTTGAGCAGCCCAAACACACGCTCTATGATATTACGTGCTTGTGCGTGTGCCTCATTATGGCGTTCCTGTTCAGGTGTGTGTGCATTTCTGATGGGTGTCATCAGCCACGGCTCAAGTGCATAACCTGCATCCGCCACTAGGTGTCCGTGTGGGAAGTCCCCATTGGCAAATGATTGGTACAGCTCGCCAGATGCCAGATGTGGGAATCATGGTAGCTCCCAGGGCAGCCAGCACACACATTCATTATTATGCCCTGGGCATCACACACAACCTGGCAGTTGATGGAGGGGTATCCCTTGCGGTTAATGTAGACTCTACCCGCTCACCGGCTGGTGCTTTGATGCGTATGTGCAGTCTATTGCACCCAGCACCTCAGGGTATCCCGCTATTTGCTGGAAGAGACGATATTGCTGGCCACAACCTCACGGTCATTAGGGACATATATATGATCACTGACATGTGGTGACATGGCATCCAGGAACTGGTGCAGTACCCTGGAGGCTGATGCCTGTGATATCCCCATCATATCGCCAGTTGGTCTCTGGAAGGTACCTGTTGCTAGTATTCTTAGGCCAACACATACCTTGGTTTCCACTGGGATGGGTTCCCTCTGTTGGTTCTGTGTGTGAGGTGTGGCCTGCACAGCTCAACAATCTGCTGCAGGAGCTCTCTGTCCACTCTATAGTGCTCTACTATCTCCAGCTCATGTAACCCATGGTAGGTGACCCTGGGCCTGTATACTCTTCTCCTTCTCCTCACTCTGGGTTGTCTGTCAGCGTCTGCATTGTCACCACCCTCAGCAATTCGCCTATGCCTGATTATAATAGCCATGGCAGCCCCTAGCATTTCTGCTCTGAGTTCAGCTTTTTTTCAGTTTTCAATTCTGATAGCTTAGTTTCTGGCAGTATCTTTATTATTTATTTATTTTACATTTGTTAACTGGGCTAGTCCAACTGGATACATGTCCATTTTCAGTGGAGGCCCGAGGAGAAAAGCTCCGCTAACTACTGCATAACAGGTTAAGAATATACAAAATTATACAATAAAAAAATATATATATATATAAAGGATGGAAAATGTACTATTGGTTAAGAGAAGTGAAGCTTTCTTCACATTCAGTTTGTGTTGCCATAGCAACAGTAAACATTTGCTGCAGTTTCTAAGGACACTGTGAACCTGCGAAGTGCATTTTGCCTCACAGATATCAAATAATAAGAAAAAGTAATATTGTTTAGTTATTAAAATGAAAAACAACCTAAGCAAGATAAAATAAATACATAGGACTATTTGTAAATATTTTATGATTTATCCTCATAGGATTATTCCTGGAAACACAACTGAAATGTTCCCAAACTACATGTGCACTTAAATGTATCTGCTTGATTAAAAAGTATTATAGCAATAACCCACGCCTGGGTGTGGGTATTTACCCACGGTTGGCGTGGTTTGGTCCCGAAGCCCGAGGACCAAAACAAAGCCAACCGTGGTTTAGCATTACCCACAGCCAGGCGTGGTTATTGCTATTATACATTATTTAAGAAAAGAAACTATTACTTTTCTTAAATAATGGCATAGTATAATGCCTGTTTACTGCCCTTCCGCAGATGTCTGGCATCCATGGCAGTTCTGATGTACTGCGCGCCTGCAGTACATCAGAGTTGTGAGCAAAAACGGAGAAAGCAAGATCTCCGTTGCTTTTAGTGTCTCACTATGTTAAATGAGTTTAACATGGCGAGACAGTTTTAAAATAAGCAACGGACATCTCCGTTGCTTATTTTAACTGTCGCTATGTTAAACTCATTTAACATAGCGACATAAAAAAGCAACGGAGATCTTGCTTTCTCTCGTTTTTTAACATTGTCTCGCTATGTTAAATGGGTTTAACATAGCGAGACAGTGATTTAAAAAAAACGGACCTTTTTCCATTAGTATAACTCGATTTACAACGGGCACGCTGGCCAATCAGCGTGCACGTTTTGGGGGGGTCATGATATAATACTCAGTTTAACATGCTGATTCCACAAGCTGTCTGCAGTGTAAAAGTTACATTTTATATGTTACTTGAAATTAACAGTCTCTAGAGCACATGAAAAGATACATATTACTTTTTGCAACATGTTATCTTTGCATTTTTTACCTCACACTCTGTACAAACTCACTTGGCAACTGATAGCTATTCATTTAAAATATCAGTTTAAATATTAAATGTGCCCTTGAAATGCTATTGACATTTTGACAAAATATAATCTGAGCTGTAAAATGAATGACTTGAAGTAATACATAGATTTCAAAGGCAGTTATTGACACTACAGTATAAGTAAAAATGTATATTCACAAGGAAGTATTGAAATGTTTTAGTCTTTCAGTTAAAATAGCTTACTGTCAACATTTTGCGATATCAGAAATTTTGAAGAGCTAGGAAATTACTATTATTTGTCTTTATAATGATTATTAGACAGATGTTAGACTCTGCTTTGTTTAATGAATTGTGACACATTTATGAGGAAAAGTGGACTCAATTAGATGTTATTACAATAGTTATTAGATTATTGGTGGACACTGTTAAGCTTAATGGGTTACAGGGCATGTTAGCGATTAACTCTGAAATGTTTTGTTTATATACATACTGTCAGTAGAATTATTTCCTATATTATTAACATAATATATAAAAGGAGGGAAAATGTACTGTTGCTTGTGAGAAGTGAAGCTTTCTTTACATTCTATCAATCAGCCTTGTGAACTATTTCAGTTTTTTTAACACATTAATTAGGAGCCACTGTATTTGTGTTGTCATGGCAACAGAAAACAACTGCGGCGGTTACTATGGACTTTGTGAATCTGCGAAGTGCATTTAGCCTCACAGATAACAAATAACAAAAAAGTAATGTTGTTTAGCTATTAAATTGAATTACAATCTAAGGAAGGGTAAATTAGATAACTTAATAGAACAACTTGTAAATGATTTATAAATTACTCACATTGGACTACACATTCCTGAAAACTCAACTGAAATGTCCCCAAATTACTTGTGAACTTAAATGAAACGGTCTGATTAATAAGCATAACTTACGTCAGTAACCTGAATCCATAAGCTATCTGCTCTATATATGCTACATTATATATGTCACTTGCATATGACAGTCTCTAGAGCACACGAAAAATACATAACATTTTGCAGCATGCCATATTTGCACTAACCATACATTGTAAACTAACTCAATTGGTAACTGACAAGTTATTTATTTGAAACATCAGTCTAAATATTAATTGTGCCCTTGAAATATTGTTGCCATTTTGATAAAACAAAACCTGAATTGAAAAAGGAATGACTTGAAGAAGTGAAGTATTATACAGATTTGAAAGACAGCTATTGACACTACAATATAAGTAGAAATGTATACATGCAAGGCAACATTGAAATGCTTTGCACTTTTAGTTAAAATAGCTTATTGTTAACTTTTTGCTTTATCTTAGAAAATTTAAAGAGCTAGGAAATTATTTCTAATTTGTCTTTATAATGTTTACTAAAGTGATGTTAGTCACTGACTTGTTTAATGGCTTGCGAGTCATGTACAAGATGGACTACTGAATGTTATTTCTGTTTACCTGTGTTGGCTGAATTTCTTTTATTAGTACTGATTTAAAACAAGGGAAAGAAAGGGAATGGAAATCTCTGTTTTTGGTCAACTGTTTAAGATGCTCTAAACATTATTTGATTAATACTTACCTAAGGTAAGTATTGATTACCATATGGGTACCTACACATTCATTCTAGACCTGATGTGATTACTCATTCTGGAAGCAGGAGGTGCCCTATGCAGGGTGGTAATTGTCAGGATGATTATACTTCATTCTTAGAGTCTGCTTTGTAAATCTATAAATATGTAAAAGCACTGCACTGTAGAATATAGGGCGCCTCTACTCAGAGTCAGGATACCACTGATAAGCCATGTCTTTTCATAAGTGTAAGTTGAAGTTGGTGAGCTGAAGAGTGGGAAAGTAAAGGAAGACAGTACACCTACAGCAAATTCATATTTCATTGTTAATCACTCATTGTCTCCTACAGAGTCATTTTAGTCAAATTATTTTAGTAATAATCAATTTGTTGTTGGCTTATTTAGTGTATGCTCCTCTGTTGCATTTACTTTATCCGAAATTACATATTTGACATGTTTGGGATCTCTTAAGGGTAACTAAATATTGGATATTTTCTAAGTCAACATAATAATTGTTTACACTGCTAACATTCCATCCTGATATATAAAATACTATAGAATAATAATAGAATAATATAGAATTTCATATCTCTTTTAAGAAAATTCTCCATATAATAATTTAACATATGGAGCTCAGTTGATATTGTTGGTTAAAGGTATGAGTGATATCATTCAATAGATCTATCTTTATCTATTGAATTAGAATAATTCCATGTTTAATGTGAAATTCATATTTACTTGTATCTGACACTTTAGAATTAATGTTTTATAGAAGTACTTTTTTAAAGCATGACCAGAATTTTACCCTACTTGTATTTAAAGAATAAATAACATTAAATTATGCTTCCAAGTTTACACACATAAAAATAACATTCAATGTTATCATGGAATATGGTATAACTACTATAATTAAAATAATAAAAAAATAAGCAAAATGTTTCTTCCAACAATAACTTGAAATGGATTTAACATTCTTATTGTTAAATACCAATGGCTTAAATAATGCAAATAAAAGATCAAACTTATTAAAATATTTAAATCTAAATAAGGCACAAGTAGTATTTCTCCAGGAAATGCATTTTAAGACTAATGATAGCTTTATTTGGAACCCTAAGGACTATACAGTCTTAGCTCAATCCTCCTATATATAGAACAAAGACAAAAAGAGTATCAATTCTCTGGAAGAAAAACATAATCACTCCAAAAGTTATTTATAAATATGAAGACAAAGAAGGTCTACTAGTGTTCGTTATAATTAAATTTAATAACAGAATATGGACCTCAGCTAATCTATATTGGTTCCCAGGAATTGGAGCAGGAAGGTTAAAAAACACCTAGATTTTATTTCCAACAATTATAAAGGAAATCTTATACTGGGAGGAGACTTTAATTGTACCTTAGAAGCTTCTAAAACCACCAAGTAGTCTTTTTCCCTTAGCAACTATTTCAAAATACTTAAAAAGTTGGATTGATGCATTTCATTTAATAGACACTTTTAAAGTAAAAGATGATAAATCCTTATTATTTTCCCACAAAGACCATAGATTTGGAACACAAACCAGAATATTCAAATTATTCGTAGTTCAAGATTTACAAACAAAAATCTTCAACTTCTCAATAGTTCCATGACCCTTCTCAGGTCATGACTCTCTGATAATGAAGCTCCAAATAGAGTTTAAACCTTTAATCCTCTCAATTAGAATTCCATCATATATCAAGAAAAATAAAGAATTCAGACCCTGGATTTTGTCAGAACTACAATTATTTCTTGAAATTAATAATACAACAGAAATCAGTAGAGTCATAGTTTGGGACTCATTAAAAGCGTATTTATTTGGTAAGACCCTTAGTTGGTACAAAAACAAAGTTAGAGAGTGGGAATCTGAATCATTAGACTTGCAATCCAGACTCCTGACAGCAAAATAAAAAAAAAATCAGAATTGTCCAGAAGTCAAAAAAGAAATAGAGGAATTAAATAAAAAATATTCTAACACACAAAACTTGTCTAGCCTTGGAAATATTAAAAATAAACTCATTAGCCACCTCCCCCAGATATCTACATAACTTATCTACAAGAATTAAAATACAATCTAAAGCAAATAACATTAGTAGTATATATCATGAAAAGAAAGGGAAAAAAGTATCAGATATAGGAGACATCCTTAAAGCATTTCAGTTCCATTATATGGAACACTTCAAAAAAGAAGATTTAGATACCAACCAAATAAACTTAGATACAAACCTTATCAATATAAAAACAATTCCCAAAAACTTAAAACTAGACCTACAAAAACCTATACCCTGCAAAGAAATTATTGACAAGATAAAAGAAAGTAAATCTAACAAAGCTCCAGGGATAGATGATATAATTACGGAAATGGACAAACTCTTCCCTTCAACAGTAATCTCCCTTTTCATAAAACTTTGCTAGAAGTCCAGTCAAAAGCAAAAATACTACCCTCATGGAAATCTTCGTTCATAACACCAGTTCTAAAATATAATAAACCATCAGACCTTTGCACCTCATACAGACCTATATCATTACTGAATAATGGTTACAAAATATTCATGTCAATCCTAGATAACAGAATGAAAATCCCACTTTCAAAGACAATTAATAATGATCAAACTGGATTTTTATATAACAGACACACACATGATAATATTAAAAGGATACTTACTCTTATAGATTATGTGAATAATGAAGATAGAGAAACACTTGTAATCAGATTAGACATAGAAAACGCCTTTGATTCCCTCAACTGGGAATATCTATTTAAAACTTTAGAATTATTTGAATTTCCTCCTCCCTTCATCTTATTACTAAAATCATATATATATGAAAACTTAGCCTACATTAAATTAGGTCCTTTCACCTCAGAATCTATCCATATAATGAAAGGTACTAAACAAGGATTCCCCCTTTCTCCTATTTTATTTGCTTTGGCTATAGAAATACTTGCAGAAATAATATGCACTAATCCAAGAATAAAAGGAATAGAAGTCTATGACCAGTACATATCTAAAATAATGCTTTTTGCTGATGATATTTTCTTAACCCTATCAAACTCCAGAGAGTCATTAGGAGAGCTAGAAGAAGTAATAGAGACATTTTATAAGATTTCAGGTCTACACTTTAATAGATCAAAATCAAAATTTATATTTTTAAGTAAGAAAAAAGAACTACAAGTTACAGATAAATCCATCATAGGAAAACACGACTTACGTTTAACTATTTAGGAATAATGTTATTCAAAAATATAACAAAACAATATTAATAAATTATAAAAACATTATTGAAACAACAAAAATATATATAGAAAAGTGGAACAAAATGATATTAACTTTTGAAGACAGATTGCAATTAATAAAAATGGTCTTATTGCCAAAAATACTATATGTAGCATTAGCAATACAGTTAATTTCTGAAATATGCATTCTTAAAGAAATAAACTCACGAATAAAATTTTTATGGTATCCCAAAAAGAATAGAGTAGCTCTAACTCATCCCATTAGACCCTGGAAACAAGAAGGATTGTACTTCCCAGAAACAGAAACATATATAAAAGCATTTATGCTTAAAACTACAATAGACTGGATAAACCCAAATTATTTTGCCAACTGGAAAGAATTAACAATGGCTATATTAACAAATGAATTTTATCTGTTAAAAAATTATTTTTAATAGTAGACAAATCAAACAAACCCTGGTACATACTATGCATAATATGCAATATAATATAACAAAACCTTCTAAAACAACACTGATTAATCATTACATCAATTCCTTTAGGAAACTTATCAATGCAAACACAGATCTAAAACTTTGCTTTGACTTTTTAACCCCATTTACCATCACTAAGAACTTTCCTCACAAAATATATAGAGAAACAATAACCTCCTGGGATCAAAATGGATTCTTATGCTGGTTTCAATGTGTAAATAAATTAAATGTTTTAGATATACATATGATAAAAACTGCTTACAATATTCCAACACAGGACTGGTTAACCTTACAAAGCATTCTAATGTGCACTCAAGATTTATGCAGATTAATTAATAATTCCTCAGTTAAAGATATTCCAAATCTAATAAGTTTTCTGTATGAATTTATATATAATAGTTGTGAAAAGAAAAATTCCATTTCAAATCTATGTAAAGAGTTAATAACATATAAGACAATTCCCAAACCATCATACTGGCAGTTCTTAACAAAAGGTGAGTCATTGCAGTTAACAGAATAAATTAAAACTAACGTCTTATTATCAGTTAATTACACCTCTAACACACAGTACTTAAGCAATAACCCATGCCTGGGTGTGGGTAATGCTGGATTTACCTATGGTTGGTGTGGTTTGGTCACGAGGGTGAAGCCTGAGTGGCCAAATAAAGACAACCGTGGGTAAATCCAGCATTACCCACACCTAGAAGTAGGTTATTGCTATTATACAATGACATTATTTAAGAAAAAAATACTTACTCTTCTTCAATAATGGCATTGTATAATGCCTCCGTGCTGCCCTTCCGCAGCTGTCTGGTATTCTGCGGTAGTCCTGATGTACTGCGCATGTGCATGCTTACGCAGTACATCAGAGCTGTGGGTGGAAGCAATGGAGAAAGCAAGATCTCCATTGCTTTTTACAAAGTGTCTCGCTATGTTAAAGGAGTTTAACATAGCAAGACAGCTTTGAAAAAAGCAACAGAGAATCCCTGTTGCCTTTTTTAAAGCTGTCTCGCTATGTTAAGCCCATTTAACATAGCGAGACAGCTTTAAAAATGCAACGGAGAAAGGAAGATCTCCGTTACTTTTTTTAAAGCTGTCTCGCTATGTTAAACTCCTTTAACATAGCAAGACAGTTTCTAAAAAGCAGCAGAGATCTTGCATTCTCCGTTGCTGTAAAAAAGAAAAAAAAAGACTTATACTATTGGAAAAAGTCCAGGTGACCGGACCTTTTTCCATTAGTATAAGTCTTTGATTTAAAACGTGCACATTGACCAATCAGCGTGCACGTTTTGGAATATTAATGGAGGGTCATTGTATAATGGAAAATATTTAACTGGAAATACTTACATAGAGCATTTTTAACACCAGATAGAATTAAAAAGATCAGTACTACTACAAATGTTTTTTGCTGGAGGTGTAAAAAGTCAAATAAAGCAGACTGGATTCATATTTTTTATGAATGTAATAAAATTAAATCATATTGGAAAGGAATCAATCATTTTTACAAGTTTTATTTAATGAATCCTTTACCTTAACTAAAGCATTGATTATACTAAGTATAAATGAAGGTCCCTACCTGAATAAGACAAATATGCATTTGTTATGGACAATACTTGCTATATCTAGGAAATGCGTAACCAGAAGTTGGAATTCAGATACACCCCAGACCTTGGAAAAATCCTTCACTTTACTGAAGACAACTGCATTGATGGAAATAAACATCAAAGAGCTACAAATCTATCCCAGGCCATTGGTAAATAATCCTTGGAAGAAAGTTATATCTTTGTTGGACACTCTGCAATAATCAGTATTGTATCTCTGATAACTGATTTGTTAATTCTATATTTAATAACATATGGTGTATATAATTGAAAGTCAGGCTATTGTAAATATTGTATATAGTTGTTTAAAATTATATTTAAAAATATTATGTAAATGTTATTTTAATTGAAAATAAAAAAAAATTGAGGGAAAAAAAAGATGTACTGCAGTAGGACCATAAAATATTAAGCTCTTGTAAAGATGAATTATCAGACAAAGTCAATGCATACTATTAAAAAGAAGTAAGTAATGAATTGTGACTTTCATTTTCCTTTTAATGTACTGGACATGAGATGTCTATTTTCTGTTGAGCAGACATTCAGAACTTCTCTGTAGTGGTCATTTCACTCTGCAGCTTTCATCTCCTGTTAATTGTAAGGATGCATTAGATGATTAGAGGCCTTATCATCAAACAAAAAGTGACAAAATACACTCCATCAAATCCAAGTTAAGGAAAACAGTAACCATAAAAAACCCAATACTTCACAATAAATGCAATGATATAACAACAAAACTAACCAAACTAAACTACATCTCCTATCGGACATCTACTTTCTATATGAAATACCTAACTCAAAAAAAGAAAAGAAAAAACATCCTGTCTACTAAAACAAGGTATAGAGTTTACCTCTGACACCTACAATAGTTAAAAATGAAATGATTATGCCACTTCCTTAGTCTTCCTGTTACAGTTACATCTACTTCTGTTCTCAGAAACAAGAAAGCAAAATAAGTAAGAAAGAAAATAAGTAGTTGCATAGGGGGCTATGTCTCCTACAGCTTCTATCATAGGATGGGACTCATACTGGCACTCAATCGCTCCATCTAAATGCAGTACATCTAAACTCATTTAATGTAAACTCAAAACATTGAAAAGATTTTGAAAAAAAAGTATTTTTGCAGGAAGCAAACACCTCTTCATCTCAGTGTGTATGGCTGAATCCCCTATACCTCATGCTAATTATATATTTCAACTCTAAGATTGCACAAAAGTGGGGATGCAGCAAACTCCCATAACCCACTGTGTGAGACCACATAAAGGGCACCGGCAGTTCAGCACACCAATAGCTGTATAATTGAGTCTAACTCAACATTCACTTACAGTAATATCAAAAAACTAAATATACATGGTCAGTATGTTGACACGTGACTGGTCAACACCATGTGGTCAACTCAGACAGATGGCCAAAACATGTGCAAAATTGACAATACCCATGTAGGGGAATATTCCCTTTCCCTAGGGATTGTGCAATCTTGGAGTTAGTATATTATAATTAGCAGGGGGTATGGAGGGTACAGGAGTGCTTGCTCCCCTGCAAAACACTTGCTGGTTTAGTGCACTCCAGGGAAATCCCCAGAGGATGCATAGAACATGGAGATATTTGTGAATTTGATGTTATGACATTGATCTACTGGGTGTCAGCATTCTGTCCAAATGTGACCAAAGTGAATCACACATTAAAATTCTAAATCCTATAGCCTACTAAAGAAAAGTTGACTATATAGCTGACAAATGAAACAACTGACAAAAAAGCAATGAAAGCAAATTTCTTTTTTCTTTTCTTTTTTTTAATTTGGTTTTAATACAAGTAATAAACAAATCAATTATAAAACAAACAAATAATGATTTACATAGGTCCACAGCTGATTGATACCTCAAAGTTAGACATATCAACAATTAATATTTTTCATGCAAGTCTTTAAGTTTAAGCCAAGATTTATTTGAATGTGTAATATTAGAATTTCTCATCTTTATAGTATACAATTCACTATTGTAAACCATTTTTACCATACTAATAAATTCAGCACTAGAAGGAGTAACTTTACTTTCCATTCTTTAGTAATTACTTTTCTGGCTATAGCAAGAATAGATCAAAGAAGATGCATTTTGGTTGTTGGAACTATATCAGGAAACTATAGCATTAAATAAAACTAAAGATTTAGAAATACTACACCTATCTGACCATAGAGCTTGAATGAAGTTATTAATTTCTTTACAAAAAGGGGAGATGAGCTCACATTCATATACCATATGCGTCCAATCAGCTATTATTGAAGAATCACATCTCTAACATTTAAGTCTATTTGATTTATACATAACTGTAATTTTGTTAGGAGTGACAAAAGCTCTGTATAAGAATTTGCAAGTGAAAATTTTCCAGCATAACAAAAATGTAGTTTTATCTGTAGATTTTAATATTGTTTTCTTGTATTCTTCAGTGAAACCTTCATTATTAATTTTTCAAGAGTAGTTCCAAAAGGAATTGTCTAAATATGTAAAATATGACTTAAGAATTTTATAAATTTGTGACAAATATGATTTATTTTCCATTGTATTATTATTGATATTTATTAAGAATTCCAATAATTTTAGCTGCATTTTCTTATCTAGATTAAATATCATACTAATCACTGTGTTCACAAAGTATCTAAATATTTGTAAAATTAACCAATTCTCAAAATCTTAATTGTATTTTGATCTTAAATTTTCAACAGTATATATCAGTACCATTTAAGAACTGATGCCAATAACTTCAGTTACTTTGTTGTTTCAGTACTAGCATTTTGTTGAAGTTATGAGTTTCTAAGCAGTCATTTATATATGCTATTGAAAACATAGAAAATAACAAGTCTTTAATACAATGGTTAGAATATGTGAACTTTTGGATAGAGGATATGATATTATTTAACAGTGAATTTGAGAATAGGGTGTAATTTAATTTACATAAACATCTTTTAATAACCAGATAAAACTATTAGGGACTATTTGCTTATGACTAGTTGTGATATATTTATTATTTACTAGTAATATTTCTTGATGTATTTCTTTCCATTTTGAATTATAAGATGAATTTATCCACAAAGCTATAACTTTTACAATTGTTGAAGTAGTATTCCTATTCCAACATTATCCCAACATTTTTCTGTGCCAGTCAAAGGAAACTCTTGGTTCATTAGGATGCCAAAAAATTAAGTGGAATATTATTTATCTTCTTCATCAATTTATTTTTGGTGGAGATAGTACTAAAGATTGTAGGGCAAAGAATATTTTAGGGAGAATTACCATCTTAATAAGTATTAATCATTCTTCCATGGTAAAGAAGAATTTGTTCCAATTTGAGATTAAATTTAAAATGTTATCCACATCCTATTGAAAGTTTGTATCATTTCTTTACTATTAGGCACAATGGATATACCAAGGTATTTCAGTTGATTGCTATTCCAACTGACATTAGAATATTTTTGCATGAATTTTTTATTAATTAATAATATACATGTTTTATTATAATTAACTCTTAGGTTAAAGATTACTTCAAACTGCCTCATAAAACTAATTATATGTTCTAATGAATTCTCTATATTTCCTATTGTTAGTAAAATATCATCAGCAAAGAAATGGATTTTTAGTTCAAAATCTGCTTTTATTTTGATACCACTACTGTTCTTATTGGCTCTAATACTATTAGTAAAGGGTTCAAGTAAAGGTGATAATGAACAGCCTTATTTTGTGTGTGGGGGTTGTAATTTAAAAGAATTAAAAATACAATAACCTATTTTAACATAAGCACAAGAGTTATTGTATAACTTAGAAATGAATGCAATTAGCTCAGATGAGAAATAAAACATTTTAAGTGTTTTAAAGAGATATGACCGATTAACTGAGACAAAAGCTTTATCTAAATCAAGACTAATTACAGAAAGTTCTTTTTATATTTGCATAGTCTGTTAATGCATGTATTATTATTATGTTATCCTGCACTTGTCTATTTAAAATAAAACCAGTTTGATCATTGTTAATTAGTTTATGTATAAGTAGATTAATTCTGATCACTTTGCAGGATCCTTATCTTGTTTTAAAATAGGTGATATAAGGGAATATTTCCATGATGTGGGGACTTCAGCAATTATGTTTATTTCTCTTTAGACCTTATCTAATATTTTAACTGCATCATCTGGTAGTTTATTTATTTATTTATTTACATTTGTTTACCAGAAAAGTCCGACTGGACACAGGTCCATTTTCAGCAGAGGCCCGGGGAGAAAAGTTCCACAGTACAATAGAATGCAGTACATGAGACAACAAAATATAGAAAATACAATTGATTTTAATACATAATAGGTTAGAAGTTAACAGTTTTAGTTAGACAGTACAGTAGACAGTCATTGAGGTACATAATCAAAAACTTAAAAAAAATAAAGTTTTTATTTTTTTTTATTTTTATTTTTTACCAGTATCTGGGTTTACAAGCTTTTTATGGTAAATCTGTTTATACTTATCTGAACATGTGACACAATTAGATTTAACCTTGCGTGTAACATGAGCATTTTGGTAGTATTTTGTATAGTTCTGATGCAAGAACATTTAAGCCCAGCACCTTATTGTTTTTTAACTTTCTTAATTGATCTTTTATTCCTGTTAAAGTGAATAGTCTATATATTTTTTATTTGTTCACTTGTTATTTTATTATTTATATTTCCTTTGAAAGGTTTCAACTATATTATCACTATCTAGATTACTTGTATTATTACTATTTATATTTCATAAAAAAAATTATAGCCCTCAAGAATACCTTTAATATCTGTTCTTCTTTCTTTTTTTATTATTTATATGTTATAATTTCTTTGATATGATTTAGTTTATTCATTTTCTTTTGTCTATGAACAAGTTTATGCAAGTTTAAAGGGTTTACTGACTATGCCTGACATTTCAAAGTTTACATATTTTGCATTTAAGTTTTTAAGTTTAGACTGGCTGATATGTCATTTGGTTTTATATTTAATTTGTTTGTTTATTTTGCCCTGTAGCATATTCAATTATTTGTCCCATTCTCTTGTTTTACTAATATACCAGCTTGTAACTGTTTCATTTAAGTAAGCCTTTAATGAATCCTACTGGACAATGTCAGATGCTTCACCATTCATGTTTATTTCTGGGAAATTTTTTATATCTTTAACATATCAGTTCTTGAATCCTTTTATTTTATTAATGTACACTGGTAATCTCCTGTGGTGTATCAAGTTGTCTGTTTTTAAAATAATAATAAAGATTATAGCATTATGGTCCAATAATGGACATGAAACTATTGAAACTTCTCTGATAAGTGATTACAGATTGTTTGAGACAAACATTTTATTAATATTTGTTTGTCTTCTATATCTATGTGAATAATGGGTAAATTGAAGTGAGTTTGTTTTCCTTAGCTCATATATATCCTTTAAATTCATTAGATTTACAAAATTTGTCAAGTGTTTGTCTGAAGATGTGAGTCTTAGCTTTCTATCTTAGTGGAATCTTTTTCTGATAAAATACAAAGAAATTCAGCAGTCATTATGACTTTGCCTTTCTTGTAATAGGCTATAGTCTAAGTAATTTTTTGCATCTGTAACTCCAACCCCTGGAATCCAGTAAGAGTTAACCAATGTATATAGTTTTCTGTTCTACTCAGTTATAACAATGCTTAACATACCATTTTTATCAACATTGGTATCTTTTACTTTAGGCATTACTGGTGAGTTCTTCCATAAAATGAGGGTACATCTTCTTTTAGCTCAAAAGCCAGAACCTGCTAAAACCAAATAATTCTTTACTGAAAGTTTATTTCCATCTTTACTAAATAAATGTGTTTCCTGTAGAAATGTTATTTGAGCTTTATATAATTGCAAGTATTTGAACAAATTTCCTATGTTTACTGGATTATTCAATCCATTAATATTAATAGATATGCATTTAAAATCAGGCATTTATATAACAGAGAAAAACACAGGTATAATGAAATCATAATTATGTACATAACTTATTATATACGTTATATATAACGATATGAAATCTTCAGTAAAAATAAAAATAATTCACTGTGCTATCTTCTCAAGCAACAAAAGGAGGGAACACAGTAGAAAGGTATAAACAAAATTTTCAGAAAAATTGGAATCCCCAATATTGGAAAAAAACGAAGATATGATATGAAATTACAACTGAGGTCAGAATCAACAACAAATGAATTACAAGGGAAAGAAATGGAATGGTTATTAAAAACAAAGAATAATAGTATAAGTACATTGGTAGTGGAACCTACTGTGAATGACAGTGGGGCACATAAATTGGATGAGTTTAAAATTTACAACTTTACAAATTTTAAGGTAGAAGATGTACATCATAGACTACTATCTAAAGGAATGAAGTTTATTCCCACACCAAAATATGATTTGGTAGATCATTTAATTGAAACTAAATTATACACACGTAAGCTCAACTTATCTGTTATGTTTCAAAATAAAAACAAGAACATTCTTGAAACAGACAAAGGAGACATATTGTTAAAAAGTAAAAGCACATTTGTTCCTAACATGACCCCTATGATTGAGCTGTTTGAAAAACAGGTACATAAGGACTTATATAAGTTATCCAACACGATAAGGAAATATAAAATCAAAGACAATTTGACCAAGGAAGAAAGGGTGGAGCTAAGAAATCTGAGAAACAACAACAACATTCGAATAATGAAACCTGATAAGGGAGGGGGGATAGTTATTTACGATCAAATGGAATATATTGTGAAGTTAAACACTATTCTCACTGAAACTGGTAATTACAAAATGATTTCTTTGAATGAAATCAATATAGCCTATCAGAGGATCAATTCCTATCTAGAGGAATTTTGGATTGATAACCACATTAACAATGACACATATAATTATTTGAAAGTACAGCACCCTAAATTGGCGGTATTAGTGGGGATTCCTAAAATACATAAAGATATAGTGGACCCCCCCTTTAGACCAATAGTGTCAGGTAGCAGAGCAAAAACTTTTCCCTTAGGTAAAGCGGTTGACATCTGGCTTAAGGATATTTACCTAGGTATCCCCCATTTGTTAAAGGATTCATGGGATTTCTTAATGAAATATCCCATTCAAATTGATACAAGTAATCTTTATTATGTGACCATAGATGTTATTGATTTATTCTCCTGCATTCCCAATAGGCAAGGTTTGGAAATGTTTTGTGAAAGCATCAGGAAACATACCAACCTTGATTGGGATAGAACATGTCTGATTATGGACTGTATGTCACTAGTTTTGGAGAACAATTTTATACTATTTGAAGGGGAATATTTCAAACAAAGCAAGGGGGTGGCAATGGGTTCAGCAAGTGCTCCTATATTTGCCAACCTTGTAATGTTATATTGGGAAGAAGAAATTTTATTTAAAAGTGAAGTTTTTACACATGTCATACATTATACAAGGTTTTTAGATGATATTTATATTTTATGGAAAGGCAATATGGGGGAGCTGAATGAATTTATAACTTTTATTAACAATAGTAGTGACTTCCTAAAATTTACCCATACCATTAGTAGTAAAGGTTTACCATATCTTGATACTATTGTGTCTCACGATTAAAAAGGATTCAAATCAAACATTTACAGAAAAAACACTTTCTCCAATGACTATCTACAATATGACAGCAATCATCCTAGGAAGATGCTACGTAATATTTTCAAGGGTCAAATAATCAGAGCGGCTAGAATGACATCCAGGAATGAAGAAATGCTAGCAGAGGTTGGACATATTGCTAATATGTTTACGGAGAGGAAATACAACAAAAAAATGTTACATGATGTCAAACAGTATGTTATATCTCAGAGAGAGGCAAAATACCAACCCATTTTAGGTGCTACCATTCCAACAGATCAAGATGAAGAATTAAATAAAATTAGTAAATATAAAAAGGCTTGCATATTACCGTATACTCCTTTTGTAAATAAAATTAAGGAAATATTGGAAAAGCATTGGGGTATTTTTCAAGTGAACCCAGAATTATCTAGAATATTAGGGGACAAACCACTTATAGTCTATAAGATGTCACACAATTTGAAGAAAATTTTAGAAACAGGTAAAGAGACTAATTTAATAAGAGGAGAAGGTGGAGGACCAACATCTACCAAAAGATGTGGAAATTGTAACCAATGTAGGTATATAATGGGACAAACTGAACTTATTTTAGACAATGGTAATAGAACAGTAATTAGGCCTGCCAAGGGTAATTGTAATACACCCTACGTAGTATATATTGCCAAATGTGACGAATGTTCAGCATACTATGTTGGAAAAACTGAGAGGGTTTTTAAAAGGAGAATTTACGACCATTCATACTGTATTAGAAGGAAAGACACAAACAATGCATTGTACAGACATGTGGAAAGTGAGGGTGACCAACATAGTTTCAAATTTGGCATTTTAGAACATATTAAACCAGATTTGAAAGGGGGTAGCATCAAAGATTTATTAAGCTACAAAGAAATATGGTGGCAGTTATTTACAGATGCAGCCACGACACCTGGTTTGAATGACACTATAGCCGTAAAACCCTTGTTAATGAGATAATGAGACAGTAAATGTCCTCTTGAAATGAGCCACTAACATCAAAAGCATTTTTTGTGAAAATATATATTTTTTGTGAAAATATATATATTTTATAAACAAAAAATTTTTTTAAACAAAAAATTGTTAATGCTGTTTTGATAATGTTGATTTTTTAATTTTCACTTTTTAGTATTGATTTATACACATTATGAATTTTCAATATTGTATTTTCTAATGGTGAATTTTTAATAACAAATATTCAATACTGAAATTAGTAACATAGTATTAGACACACTTTAGTGTTTACTAATTTTATTATGACATATTAATTTTTTTACATATAATGAAAGTTTTATTTATGGTCAAATAGTCAACATAACATATGTGAACATATTTTACGAACACATTAACTTTATTGACCAATAATACAATATTATTAATAATCAATTGATTTTGATGATTTTTTATTCACACATTTTTTATATTAGATAATTCTCCTACTCTAATTAATCATTTATTAATACTATATTTATAGCACATTATTTATAAGCATTAAATATAGTGTAGTATTGATAGTAAATTACATTGAATATAAATTTTGCACATTATTTCCCTATATTAAATTTTTTTTTTAACTATTTTAATTATTTTGTATACATATTTTTTATAACATTTTTAACAACACTTTTTTAATTATATCACAGTTACATTTTCATATACAATATTAATTGTTTAATGACTATTCATACAATATTTAATTATCATTTCATTAAGGGAATTTAACAATAGAAGTTTTAATGGATTTTGCGATTATATATATGAATATTGCAACCTACATATTACTAATACAGTATATGCACATTCTAAAATATGAATGTCACACATTTTACATTAAAGAATTTTGTTGTTATATGTTATTTAATCAGTATGTGTATAGAGGAGGCAAAGGTATTATTAGTGACATATATACACACATATTTACACATTTTTATTTTAAATCACATAAATTTATTTGTTTAATCAATTTGAAGGTACATACAACTTTAAGTATGACAAACAATCCACTGCAGTTTCGCACCAAAAAGGTAATTTAAATGGTGAATTGTTAAAATGAATCAGTTCTGATGAAGCCTACATATGATAGGTGAAAGCGCTTAACTTTGGATATATGCACTTTTATATGTTTCTGAGTTGTTTCAATAAACGTCTGGCTGGAGTCGCTTTCTACTGTGTTCCCTCCTTTTGTTGCTTGAGAAGATAGCACAGTGGATTATTTTTATTTTTATTGGGTTTGTTTTTTCCTCGCAACGTTTGGATTCCGTAGATATGAAATCTTCAGCTATGGACAAAACTTTTAAAAGAAATAAAACATTACCTAATGATATAACCGTAAAACATTTTACCATGGAATAAGGTAGTCATAGTTTCTTGAAAAAGATGTGCAAACTACCTCTCAAACTCTCCAGTAGACTAACAATGCTTAGCTCATGCTTCTGATTCATATCAATGTGTCTCATATTTTTAGTATGCATCATTTTAAAAAAGCTATTCAGTGAGTTATTAAAAATAAGAAAGGTTAAACAGCTGTTCAGAATCTTTATTATAAGTTGACCAAACTGAATATTTCAACAATCATCTTTCCCTGCACCTCACATTATCTCTTTGGTCTATTATAGAGAGGAAGACAGTTATTATTAATTTATAGGTCAGATGATTTATTGTTTTTTCTGTTTTATTTACAATGTGTAAAGTTGTTCATAGGATCATATGTTCATAAATTAGTATCAGGTGAACTGCCCTTGTGGACTATTTCAAGCTCAGCCAATTATATCATGTGAGAATCAAGCCTTGCACCTTGTGCCTATACGGTGAACACTTTAACCACTATGCCAACCTTCCGCCCTTGTAAACATATTTATATTCTTTAATGATATACATATTTATTTATTCTGAGCTCTTTCTATTTCTGTTTGTATACTATGTCTTGTACTATTACTATATTCCAAGTTTTTATATTTTAGCTATAATCCTAGTGTAAAATATCATATAATAGAACATTTATATTTACTCTATATTTATATTTGATACTGTTTAATCTACAGTGTTGGCCAGATTAATAGAAATCTGTGTTTTTATTGTTTTATTTTTGTTTTTATTGGTGTTTTGCCATATAACTCAATACTAGTATATGAAATGACAAACAATATAATTCATGTTATATGAGAAAATGCTCTAATACAATGTTCTAATATTTTGTGAATGACCCTTTGGCCATTATCAAGGATATTATTCATTGAGGCACAGAAGAAACATGTTTATGGCAATGTTCAGTCATAGAAGCATTGCATGCCTAAGCTAATTTAGTTCTTCAGTCAATTGCTGCTTGTTTATGTTTTTCTTTTTTTCATCTCTGACTTCAGAATAGCCCACAAGTTCTCTATTAGATTCATATCTGAGCTGTTATCCAGCTACGGTAACACTTCAGTACCATGGACCTCAAGGAAACTTGTCACTTGTCAACATTTGTGACATGGAGCACCATCATACATAAAGATAAAGTCCCCTATCCCAGTAAATCCCTTCTTCTTTGCCAGTCATACAGCTGAGGGAGCAGATGTTGCTGTAATAAAGTTTTGTACTGTACCTGCTTAATGTTTGACGTGCTGAATGACACAATCGTCTCTCATCTGCTCTCCAGATTATTGTCTGACACATTGTACTGCTGTTCCAAACAATCAACAACTGAAAGTAGCGAAATGGATCCACAAAATCTTCAAGCAGTAAGCAGCAACTACCAAAACGCTGGCTGCTAATTCTCACAGAACAAAATTCAGCTAATAAAAGTAACTGCAAAGCGTAAAAACAAATGTGTTTAATAGGTTAAGCGCTTTCACTCGCAACGCGAGCTTCTTCAGAACACCATTTTGATAATAACATTCCTTTAAATACTCAAATTGGCGCCAAAATAGCGCAAAGCAGACAGGAAGTACATATTTTAAAAAATACAATATTTGAATACATATCTGTTAAAACTAATAAAAACATATGTAAGTAGTTATATGTAAAGTGTAAACATTCATATACTAATGTACTGCTCACAAAGTCACATGTCTAACAAAAGTGCTGGTTTTAATGAAATACTGTCATTAATCCCTGGTGGGGTTAAAGCATCAGTATATAGCTGCCACCAAAGCTCTCTATAAGCCAGATAATTTTTTAAGTCACCTCCCCTGGGGTTCTTCTTGACAACTTCTAAGATAGCAAATTTAAATAAATGGTTGGCACCTGATTCCAAAATGTGCCTACAAAGGGCATTCCTGGTATCCTTTTTCTTGATACAATACATGTGTGTGTATATTCTTTGCCTTAGTTGCCGTTCAGTCTTTCCTATATAATAGGAATGGCAACACTGGCAGACTGCAATATACACTAACATAGTTGTCCTGCAATTTCCCTTACAAAAAAACAGTTCAGTTCGACCTACATTTTCCAAAATAGTTCTACTGTTTTCATAAATAAAGCCACATTGGTTACAAGTGCCACATTTCGATGTATGTGTGGCTGACAACTGTTTCGGGAATTTTGCCTGTTCAAGAATGCACTTTAAATTCCTCCCCATTTTGTAGACAAAATTAGGTTGTAATCCAACAATGTCTGCAATCGACTGAGTGGTAGTCAGTATGTACCAATTTTTACGTAAAATATTTTTCAAAACATGACTAAATGGACCAAATTCCAGTATACAGGCTCTACTGAACCTGTCCTGTCCTGAATTGTGTCTAAGTTTAACTGCAGACTTATGTTTCCCTCTTACGTATATGCTCTCAAATTCGGGGGTTGGTGAATAGGTGTTACTAGACCCCAATAAGGGGGAATATTTCTTTCCCCACTCACTTATAACGTAAGAAGCAGTGTCCTCTAATAATTTACTATTGTATCCTCTGTCGTAAAAAAGTGATTTAATAAAACTGACTTCCTTCACCATGTCAAAATAATTAGAAGTCATCCTTATGGCTCTTATACATTGCCCTTTGAAGATATTCTTCTTCAAGTTACTGGGATGGTAGCTATTGTAATCCAAATACGAATTAGTAAATGTTGATTTTCTGTAAACTGTAGATTTGAAACCCCCATTATCAAGTGTGATATAGGTGTCTAAATAGGGCACTCCTGTGTGATTATATGTAGATGTAAATTTCAGGTAACTGCTACTGTTGTTCAGGTATCCCATGAAAGACTCAAACATGTCACTGTCACCTGTCCATAGGATGTATATATCATCCAGGTAACGTGAATAATATGCAACATGTTTGTAATAGATGCTGTTGAATACATTTTCCTCCTCCCAATCAAGCATAACCAGATTCGCAAATATGGGGGCACAAGCTGCCCCCATAGCTACTCCTCTGGTTTGCTTGAAAATCTCCCCTTCATAATATATGAAGTTGTTTTCTAGTGTAATACTCATAAGTTCCACTAATAGTGAAATCCTATCCCAACTCAGCTCAGTGTGTCTTCGTAAACTATTGCTAAAGGCTTCCAGACCATCTTCTAGAGGTATACAGCTGAACAGATCTATTACATCTATAGAACAAAAAATTAGGTTTTCACTAGTGGTGGTAACTGGATAGTTTCTAAGGAATTCCCAAGAGTCCTTTACCATATGACCAATATTGTCATATATAAATTTGAGGGTGTGATCAATTACTGTCCCTATTGGGAAAGTCTTAGATTTACTGCCCGATATTATTGGACGAAACGGGGGATGGAAATGGTCCTTGTGGACCTTCGGGATGCCTACAATAGTGGCAAGTTTTGGAAATTCTACCACCATAAATTTGTATAGTTCTTCAGTAATCCTTTGTTGCAACAAATACTCCTCTAAATACATGTCAATTCTCCTATAAGCAATATTAAGCTCATTAACAGAGGAAACTGTGTAGTTGCCTGAATCATGAAGGATGTTATAAATATGTGCACTATAGGCTGTGGCATCGAATATAACAATGCCACCCCCTTTGTCGGGCTTCATGATCCTGACACTCGTGTCCTGTGTGAGTTCACCCAATATTCTACTTTCATCCTTAGTCAAGTTATCCTTACGTACTGTGTATTTCTTCTTACTATGGACTGACTTATTAAGTAAATAGATCTCCTTAGTAACTTTTTTCTCAAAAATAGAGACTACAGGATTGCTTGTAGGGACAAAAGTGCTTTTTTTCTTTAAGGGTAAGTCACTGATTACCTCAGAACTAGCTTTAGTATCAAACATTATGGCTAGATTAAGTTTTCTAACATATTTTTTTAAATCTAACAGAGTGTCAACCACTCGAAATTTGGGGGTGGGTATAAACTTTAAACCTTTAGACAAAAGGCTAAAGTGAGATGTCTCTAACTGAACATTACTATAATTAAAAATTCTAAAGTTCTTATATTCACTGACAACATCATCTACAGCTACAATTTTTTCATAGCTAGAACTGGACAAAATATCAACCGGCTCTGCTGAACCGTGTTGTGTATGTCCTATCTCTTTCTCCAATTCCCTCCTTTTCTCCAATTTCCCTGGCTCTTTTTCATCAGGGGTGGAAAAAAATCCTGCTCAGAATTGTCTAAATAATTACAATGTACTGGATTATTGGCTTGAACTGATGCCTCAGTGTCAGATTTATCACTCTCCCATTTGTAACAAGTACGTCTCCTGTACTGTTCCTTATCTCTAACAATTTTTTTACACTTCCGATTAAATGCCTTTTCAGCTCTCTCCTCAGCTAATGAAAATTGCTTGTGATAAAGCTTCTCCCACTGTGTAAATGTCAAATCATGAATAATAATATTGTTTAAATTCTCTACTTCTGCAATACATCTACATAATTTCATATCATTATGTTTAATGAGAAGTTTCATGAATTCAATCCCAAATGAATCAAATAAAGTGTTAAATTCTATCTCCACATCAGCATTAATCTCAATGCCTAATGGGGTTTTGAAAAATCTTAACCCCATTGGAACAATGCTGCTAGTAATACAATGGTTCAGATATGCATTATCTAACTTAATGGCGTTAATAGTGTTCAATTTTTTACCTAAAAGGTAAATATGATCTTTCAAAGTTCCTTTGACTGCATGACTGTTGTTCTGTAACTTTCCGGCTGACAAATTGTCAAATTTGCAATCAACTTTAATAAAATCTTGTAGGGTTTTCTGTTTAACAGAATTCCCTTTGTCATTGCAGCTAAAAGAACGGTTAGTACAATTGCTAGATTGTTTAACAGTAACCGGAACAGTACCTTTGAAGTGAGAATTCTCGTTAGTAACATGAGCATAAGTACATGCAGGCTGAGACCTTTTGGGTCTTGTTCCAATACGGATGGCCTCATCGGCAAAATTGCCGAACGAAAAATCAAATGTGAAGTCCGAAACCTCTGACCTAAAGTTGTCTGTTAGGTCAGTATTTGCTGGTAAATCAATGACACAACCAGCAGCCGGTAAATGACCTTGCCCATTCGGAATATCCAGCGAGGATGTGGAAGGTAACTCTTCCGTTACCGCTCCGTTCGCCCCATTGGTATGTGAATCATTGCAAAACAGTATACGTTCCTTAAAAGAAACAGTGTCCACAGACTCATGGTGCTTTCCATGCACTTGGTTTTGATCAACCCTTTTGTTTAGCAGTTCAAAGATCTTGGCAACCTCCCTGCGCAAGGACGAGACCTCGGACCGAAGGTCTGATAACTCCTTACCATCGTCAGGCGGGGTGCTGCTGAAAGGACTGTGAGAAACAGACATGTCAACAACAGAAACCAGCGAAATGGATCCACAAAATCTTCAAGCAGTAACTAAAGCTGGCTGCTAATTCTCACAGAACAAAATTCAGCTAATAGTAACTGCAAAGCGTAAAACAAATGTGTTTAATAGGTTAAGCGCTTTCACGCTTCAGAACACCATTTTGATAATAACATTCCTTTAAATACTCAAATTGGCCGCAAAGCAGACAGGAAGTACATATTTTAAAAAATACAATATTTAAATACATATCTGTTAAAACTAATAAAAACATATGTAAGTAGTTATATGTAAAGTGTAAACATTCATATACTAATGTACTGCTCACAAGGTCACATGTCTAACAAAAGTGCTGGTTTTAATGAAATACTGTCATTAATCCCTGGTGGGGTTAAAGCATCAGTATATAGCTGCCACCAAAGCTCTCTATAAGCCAGATAATTTTTTAAGTCACCTCCCCTGGGGTTCTTCTTGACAACTTCTAAGATAGCAATTATCTGGCTTATAGAGAGCTTTGGTGGCAGCTATATACTGATGCTTTAACCCCACCAGGGATTAATGACAGTATTTCATTAAAACCAGCACTTTTGTTAGACATGTGACCTTGTGAGCAGTACATTAGTATATGAATGTTTACACTTTACATATAACTACTTACATATGTTTTTATTAGTTTTAACAGATATGTATTTAAATATTGTATTTTTTAAAATATGTACTTCCTGTCTGCTTTGCGCTATTTTGGCGCCAATTTGAGTATTTAAAGGAATGTTATTATCAAAATGGTGTTCTGAAGAAGCTCGCGTTGCGAGTGAAAGCGCTTAACCTATTAAACACATTTGTTTTTACGCTTTGCAGTTACTTTTATTAGCTGAATTTTGTTCTGTGAGAATTAGCAGCCAGCGTTTTGGTAGTTGCTGCTTGCTGTTCCAAACAATGTATTATGCTCTCGTCATTTAAAACAACCTATTCTCAATCTTCTTCTTACCATTTTTTAAACTCTTTCATCCAGCACATTCTTTTTGCCTTCATTTGGTTGGACAATTTCTGTTTCTTCAGAGGTATGCAAGCTTGAAGCCCAGCATCCAAAAGTCTCCACTTGAACAGTTTTGGAACTCACTGTAACACCCTGTTGTTCCAGCATCCCCTACAGCTGTCTACTGAATGACTTGTGATTCTTACAGCATTCTCTGATCAGCTACAAATCATCCCAAGGAATTGTGGACCTTCTCTGACCACATCTGTTAGAACATCAGGGAGACAACCTTTCACCGGTATTCAGTTTCTTCCAAATTCGGTTGACAGACAGCACACTAACTCCGACCTTCTTGATGATTTCTGATCCAGGAATACCTTCCTTTGAGGAGAATCTCAACATTTTCATGCTTTTATGGCATTAAGTCAACCAATGTATCCATTTTTAAGACTATGGATCTGCGCGATTATGATGTCATTTCTCTTTAAGTATGTAAGTAATATGTAATAATTTCAAGCTAAATAGCTTTTTCTCAAAGAATTAGCAAACTGTAATGATTTTCTGAATTTCTGAAAAAGCCAGACTGAAAGTCACTAAAGAAAATAAGAAATGTTCATTATTTGTTGATATTTCTATTAATTTGGCCAACACTGTAGTTCCACTATTAGAATCAATCCTGTTTTCCTTAAATATGTCTAATAGTATCTGAACAAACATATGAAAAATTTTTCCATTTAAGATTCAATCATTCTAAAATAAATTATTCTGAGATATTAAGTTTTATCATCAAAAAGAGACAATAACAGAGAAATACAATCCTAATTTTTTTATCAGAAGTATCTTTCTATAGGCTAGTATATAAGCTATCATTTTGGTATCCTGCAAGCATTCAGGACAATTTAATAACTGGCAGTGGTTTAGAATGCAGTTCACTGTCTTTTGCTTATTATCTAATTTGTTTTTATTGTTATCTTAGCATATGATTCAAAATATTATGATTATTTACTTTTACAGGAAATAGTATCTGGGACAGTTCTTAGAATTTTCAGAACTCCTGCAGCATCACAAATGTTCTCATAACTCTAATTAAGCTGCTTCAAGCTTGTTTTCTTGATAACGGCTTGAAAATGAACAGTGTATTAGCCACAATTCACACAGAAACACCCATGAGTGAATTTAAGCCACTTCTGCATTATAGGTCCATCCCTCAAACCCTTCCAAACCCTAAAAACAACAACAAAAACATTTCAAAGTATTTTAAACACTAAAAAGTTATTGTATTTAAAGAAATAACATAAAATAAAGCAGACTGTCATTTTTTTAAAGGAGACATAGCATATAAACTTGCATTAAAAGAATGACAGTTATGTATGATCCAGTTTTAACTTGCAAAAGTGTGAATGTTAACTAATTATTTGATAACAATCCAATAATAAATTTTATATATGTAAAAAAAACGATATTTTCTACACTTTTTTTATAATATAGCATAGCTTTCCTAGGTGCTATTGCATATCAAGTATACTATCAGTAGCAAACATTCAGAACTATGTAATAATTGACAGTGGTTTAGAATGCGATTCACTGTACTTTTCTCATTATTTAACTTGCATTCTTTGACATCTTAGCATATTATTCAAAATATTATGATTATTTACCTTTAGATAGGAAGAAATAACCTGGACAGTTCTTAGAATTTTCAGAACTCTGCAGCATCACAAAAGTGTTCATGACTCTTAAGTTGTTTCAAGCTGGTTTTTATGATAAGGGCTTGAAAATGAACACTCCACCAGTTACAATTCACATAAAAATACTTGTAAGTGAATTTAAGCCACCTCCACATTACACATCAACCCCTCAAACCCCTCCAAACCAGTTAAAAGCAACAACAAAAAAATTTCAAAGTATTTTAATCACTAAACAGCTATTGTATTTAAAGAAATAACATTTAATGATTCAGTAAGCAGTGTTTGTATGAGATGTTTAATATAAAGGAGACATAGCATATAAACTTGCATTAAAAGAATGACAGTCAGGTGTGATCCAGATTTAACTTGTAAAAGTGTGAATGTTATTCTAATTATTTGATATAATTCCAATAATAACGCTTATATATGTAAAAGCTATGTTTTTTTAAACTTTGTTTATAACATAGTATGTCTTTCCTGAGGCAATTGTATGTCAAGTATAATATCAGTAGTACACTACTGAACCATTTTAAGAACCCAGAATGTAATGTAACATGCCTCTTTAGTGTCATTTGTTGCATCTTGTATTATTTTTAATAGTAAATTATTCAATTATGCCAATATACCAGAGTGTGCCACCTAACATAAGTTGCATCATAATAATGATTAACTTTTAAAAAAATGAACAGTTAACCTTTTAAACTTTAAATGAAAATAAGTGGCTGTAATTTCATATATAGCTAAAAGAATCTAACATTTTAAAAGGGAACTAGTAACCATTTGGAGTAGAAAAAGAAATAAATTATTTACCTTGTAAAATGCAATCTTCAGCCCCTGTTTATAAGCATTCAAGCACTTATTTAAATAATAATTTGGATGGTGCAGGGGTGCAGAGGTAGCATTGTTGCCTCACAACAAGAGGTTCTCCAGTTTGATTCTTGGCTGGAGTGCCTTCTGTGCGGAGTCTGCATGTCCTCCTTGCATTTGTGTGGGTTTCCTCTGGGTGCTCCGGTTTCCTCCCACATTCCAAAGACATGTGTCTGGAGTGTTTCTCCCTGGGCCTTCACTGAAAATTGGGTTTGTTCCAAGTTGGACTTTCCCAGTAAACAAATGTTAAATAAATAAATAAGAATTCATAACCATGAAATACATTGGTTTTCATTTGTTCTTGAGTTTTTTACTGTTTTTGTCTTTTATTAGCAATCTATGCGGTGGTGGTGCTGTGGTAGCGTTGTCGCCTCACAGTAAGATGCTGTCCGGTTCGATTCTCAGCTAGAGCGTCTTCTGCATGGAGACATGCGTGAATGGGCATTGAAGGTTGTGCATCAGGCCTGGTAAGCCGGTATGTAAAAATCAACTGTCAATCATTAGTGGACTGGAGTTCTGCTGTGGTGACCCCTAACCGGGAAAAGGCGAAAGACACAAATTAGCAATCTATTGTTGCATTTCTCTTCAAATAATTTTATATATTCCAGTCCATTTCGTCTGTTTTTTTCTAGGATGTTATGCTTCTGTATAAAGTCGATTGCATCTTCCAAGGTGTTAAAAATCTTCTTTCCTTTTGGAAGGTGAATCCTTGTTTTTGATAGAAACAAGATTTGTGCTTTAAAGTTGTCTTTCTTTAAGCTTTTAACAAGTGGCACAGATGATTTTCTCTTTGACATCACTAATGTTGACTAGTCATTATCAAATCTTATAGTATTTTTTTTTAATTTTAACTGGATAATTAGTCCATGCAGCTTTTAAGACTAAATCCTTATCTTGACTTGAGAAAAAAATTACAATCACTGACCTTTTTTTTTTTTTTTTTTAAGATAAGTTGGAAGTGATCTGTTCACCCCAAAAAAATCCAGCCCTGCTGACAAATCACTATTCTCCATCCATTCCCAAGATAACACCATCATTGAAGTTTTCCCCAACACGAAATTACTAGGTGTCATCATTGATGATAAATTAACTTTCAACCTCCACATCGACAGTAACATAATAAAAAAACATCAAAAACTAGGTCCTGGCACAATGATTTTCTTAATCTCTCTGCAAAGAAGGCTCTGTCCTCATCCTTTGTGCTTCCAACACTTCTATATGGCACTCCCATCCTCATTAATCTTCAGTCCTCCTTAAGAATAAAACTAGACTCTTGTTACAACAAAGTCACCAAATTTGCTATCAATGCAAAATATTCTACCCATCACTGTTCCTCTCTGCATCAACTAAATTGGCTAGAATCCCCACACCATCTCACATTTTTACAATTAACTACAGCCCATAAGCTCATCTACCACCCAGACACCTGCTCTTCACTCTCCTCCATACTGACCATGCACCATCCTGACACCTTAGGTCCGAAAACAAAATGTTGATATCCATAGAGAAACTTAAACTCTCAGCCGGTCAAATGCTGTATTCCTACACTGTCTCTATGGCATGGAATAAGCTCCTCCTTCACTTAGTATTATCAGCAACCTGGTCTCTTTTAAAAACTCTCTCAAACTATTTCTCGACTCGCAGTGGTTATGCTCCTGCTCCCCAACACACAAGCCCAACTCCTGATTTTCCCTCCCTGGTGTTTTCTATCACTTCCTTCCCTTCACATTGTCTACTTACTGCTTCCCGGTCACTCCTACCTTTCCTTACCCTCTTTCTGTCTCCTACTATTCTTACACTATACTTAACTCCTCACAGCTATGAACCTGCAGATATAGCATATTTATTATATTATTATAATACATAATAGGTATCATGTGGACATATTTCACTCGTGTCATCTAAATATAAGACATATATTACTTTTATATGTCCATGATTGTAACCTTTTCACTGTCGTTTTTATTATCACATTCATTCAATGTAATAGTACTGCTTGATTTTTTGCTATCCATACTAATATGTATCTGTAATAATATTTTTCTTTGTATGTAATTCTGTGGAGCTTTTCTCCCCAGGCCTCCTCTGAAAATGGGCTCATTCAGGCCCAGTGGACTTTCCTGGTTAACAAATGCAATAAACAAACAAACAAACAAACAAACAAACAAATAAATAAATAAATAAATAAATACTGACAGTGCTGAAAAGCACTTTTCAGGGGTAATTAACAGTGGCAGCCCATGCACTGGCACAGGCATTCCCCCATTCAGTGTCTCACTCTCACACGCACACACACACACACACACACACACACACGCACACACACACGCGCACACACACACACACACACACACACACACACACACACACACACACACACACACACACACACACGCACACACATACACACAGTCACACCTACTTAAAATACACACACACTCGATCAGACACACAAGCACATTCACCCATCATCCCCCCCCACACACACACACACACACACACTCACACTTCAACACCTCTACTAATTCCCTAAACTTCCATAAATGTACCTATAACATGGTCTGTCCTGTTGACTATAAAGGTAACAACAACTTTTTGGCTGAGTTAATTATCATGGTTGGCTTTGCTAATCTACAGGGCTGAGCATTTCTCTGAATTGCTCAGCACTGTAAATCACTTACCACTGGCATATCCAGGGGAGATCACATGGCTAATTCACATTAGTGACTCCTCTGGCATGCTTCATTATCCAAAAACATGAAAGGTGGGACAGCCCACCAAGGAAAATCACTGTGGTAAGCCTGTATCTAAATTGTAAAGGGTTCCCACAGGGGTTTTGGTGCTTGTGGTAGGGATTACTGCTCTCAGTAACCCCTTCTGAATCCCAGGGTCAGAAACATTTTTCACGTAGTGATAGCTAATTTTGCATGAAGATTGGCCATGTGCCAGGTGGGGTAATTCAGAGACACACTGAGTATGATTACTGAAGACCGACAAATACTAATACATGCATAATATATGTAAATGGCAATATACTGACATGGAGATGAACAACATTATTAAAATGAGGGCAATGATGGATGCAAATGAGGGTAAACAATATGACAGAGTGATTCAGAAATGCATATATTTCACAAGGAGAGATGTTACTGCCAAAGTTGTTGACTGCAGTAAGATCCTAGATTAACAGGAGAGGCATCACAAAAATGTTTATTAAGTAGCTGTTATATTAGTGAATATGTATATGCAAGTGATTGTTGTTGCTGTCAGTAGTCACAGACATGTAGTTTGTCATCCAGGGCACTCCTGAAGACATCTGTCTGCACTGTACATGCTCTCCATGACACAGAAATAGAGCACCATTACCATATGGATAGAGACATCATTCAGGAGTTGGATGAGATGTGCTGCTGTCATATGCAGGCTTATGGAATGCATGGAACACTCATCTATGTGAACAACAGGGTATTAAGGGCTTTGAAAATATTATCTACAAGGACCTTTTAGTTACCAGTGGGAGATACACTAGGTGTATCCCAGGCATCCGTTTTAGAGATATACCATCAGTTTCTCAATGTCATGCTACAGCATATAGAGGGGCATATGAGATTCCCACACACATCCACCCACCCACCCATGCCCACATACCAAAGGAGAGAGGCAACATTGTGTGGGCATTTTATGATGTGGGACATAGTCTGAGCTATTGTATACCATTGACTGCACCCACATTGCAATAAAGGCCTCACCTAGGGAGCAGGGACAATGATATATCAGCTGTAAGGGGTTCCACTGTATCAACTGCCAGAATATACAATGTGACAGCAGGTTACCTAGGCAGTGCCCATGACTTCTAATCATGTACAGTGGTATGTGTTGAGTGATTTTCCACAGGGTCATTTTATTGGTGATGACAGCTATGTCCAGGAGCAGTGGGTAATGACACCATAGACTATGGTAGAGAATGTATACAATACTGTTCTGTCACAGACATGAGTTATTGGGGAGCATGTGTTTGGACTACTAAATATTTACTTCCACTGTCTAGATATCACTAATGTTGCACTGCAGTATGACTCTAGAAAAAGTAATAAACTCTTTTTAAAGTATGCAGTATATCACACAGTATGATTATATGCAAACAATTACAGCAGGGCAAAGACATTCAGGAGGATGAAGACCCACAGTCAGCAATGCAAGAGAGGCCTGATGAGGAGCAATGGAAGAACTGGCTGTAGAGGATAAGAAGTGAGATGGAGGTGGCATATCATGCCATGGCCCTGGCTAAGAGGCAGAGTATTGGCCAGAATACGTATAACACAAAGCAATAAAAATGATGCATGCAGAACTGCACCCAGAGAGTACAATACCATGCATAGACTGTCCACACTGCTCATTAGATACAGGCTACCAGGTAACACAATACTGAGAGCAAGGGTACAGTAGTCATCATATTCACAGCTGGAAAGGCCCACAGTGATTAAGTGTCAACAGTAGGCAGTGTGAGAGTGTGTGTGTGTGTGTGTGTGTGTGTGTGTGTGTGTGTGTGCGCATGGGCAGTAGAGAAGTTGAGGATTAATGTTACGTGTATCTGTGAGTGTGCGCATGTGTGTGTGTGTGTGTGTGTGTGTGTGTGTGTGTGTGTGTGTGTTTGTATTTGTGTGTGCATATATGAAGCATGGGTGGAGAATTGTAAGGAACCATGGAGACTGTGCGTGTTCAATGGTGGGTGGTGCAAATATGTGTGTAAGGATGTGTGCATGGACACAGTTCCGATAGATGATGAAGCAACATCATGCTAGGGTCTGGTAGATAAGCTTGGGCACTCTCAGGAGATATATGTACTGACAGTGCACATCCACATTATGGGGTTTGGTGGCTAAGTCTTGGACACCCATAGGAAAGGTATGTACTGACAGTGCACATCCCTGTCCATGGGGTCATCTTCTCCTAGGAAGTTCATAGATACTATCTACAACATGCACATAGGATACAGTGCTCTGTGAGTATGAAAAATGGGAAGTGGTATAGGTGATATCTGCATGAATACCCCATCTATTCATATGTCTATAACTTCCTGCAGTGCCATCAGCACTACATGGTAGTATGGAGGTCATAGCTGTATGGGTCAGAAAACGTGATCTCTCTCTACATCTTTCCCCTCCTGTGATAGGCTTCCTCACCAGATGCAGAGGTGATCTGGCTATGGGAAGAGCAGTGGCCAGAATGGGTGCCTGCATAAGGATAGTATCCCAATACTGCCTGACCATAATGATGCACATCTAACCAGGCACTAGTGCAAGGCTTTAGGTAGACCATGTACTACCCCAACCAGCTCAGCTATGGACGTATATGTTCCTGCATGTCCATCTATTATGGATCTGCAAAAACATTGTGTAGTAGCCGTAGAGCTACTTAGCATAGGAAGGGGCAATGCCCATGGTATGCTTGGCCACTGATACACTAACCCCTGACATCATTACCTCACTCAGTGGAGCTGGAGGCAACCGAGGATCACTCTGTCAGTGTAGATGAGGCCAATGCCTGGGGTGATATGTCTACTTCTTCCTGCCCCTGGCTGGTATCCTGTGTTTGTGGGATGGGTTGCCTAGGTACAGAAGTTGAGTCCATGGAAAGGGTGGGGATTCAGGCACCACATTAACTGAATTTACCTCTGACATTGTGAGTCTTGCCTCTTCTTGGATTTGGCAGCCACCATTATTGGGGGTGTTCAGTTCTATGACACCCGGCAGTTCTACAATACGTGGAAACAGATAAATTGACACATGTGAAAACACCAAAACTTTGCATAATCTAATGACGCAACCACTCTTCACCAACACCCGTAGTCAAAAGAAACTACTATATATCTTTAACTTGCCTTGGGCAGACATCCTTTGTACACATAGTTCTGATATTCCTGGAAAAAGCAAAGTAGCCTTGCTTGTAAGTTCTTAACTCTGAGCTGGACAAGTACTTCAGATAATGTCACATGTTTACAAAGACACACTTAGAGCATCACTAGTTGATATTTGAGTTGCAATGTGGAACTCATCGCCAACATTTAGCACACCATTGTGAAGTTCCGGACTGAGTGGACTCCCAGACAGAGATGCCAAGCACTCCCCAGTGTCTGTGGATAGTGACTGTTTCAGTGGATTTCTAACAGTTACCCTTTGCTCCTGTGCCAGGCTGTCTTATTGTATGCCTATGCAGTCATTTTGGTAACCCTTCTTCTGACCCTCTCATATGTCTGATTTTAGCCACCATCAGCATTGATGTCCTGTACAAGGTCCTGCCAGAGACAGACACATGGAAGGTCTAGGCAGATCTCTCATGCCAGAGTTTCTGGCAACCATGTCCACAAATGACATGTGGCAGGATGTCAGTTTCTACCTGGAACAATTTACTTTTGCAGTGCTGATCATCTTCAGGCTTCACACCTGGAATTGCAATGAAATGTGTGTGTAAGCTGTTGGAAGGTCATACATGGCATACCTCTATGTAGCAACACCTGAAAATACCCTATGTTGGCAAGTTTCCTATTCCACTGTAGTAAGGATGGAGGACTACCAATCTGTATGCATCCATATGGGGGTGTAGTGTATTTTGTTTTTCTGTGTTGCATTGACATGGTGGGGTCACATTACCCTCACCAGGAAACCTTGTATGCATATTGCAGTATGTAAGATATTTAAAGTCATCTCTATGTGCATAGGTCACATCTGTAGATGTACAGCCTCCACATACACTTTGGAGGATGACAAGTGTGGTGGCATGCATCTTGTTACTGCATAGCTGTGGAGGTTCTCCAGTCTCAGAATAAGGTGTGATTGCTGTTATTTAACATCCTGCTTGCCAGTGATGCACACCATTCCTGTGAAGTAAGGTGTACACAGTCCCACAGCACACTCATCCAGTGTAGAACCACAGAGAATATGTGTGCAGCCCACAAGTAGGCTTATGCATACAGCAAGACCTCCCACAAGACCTGAATGCAATCACCTACTAGTTTCAAAATACATCCCCCTCCATGCACCCCCCTCCCACACACACACACACACACACACACACACACACACACACACACACACACACACACACACACACACACATGCACACACACACACAAATCAAAGGAAGCAGCACAGATCAGACATGAAGATGATAACCTAAAATGCTACAAAGGTCATAAGCCAATCCCCCTTACAGTGGTCCCCGATGCAGGCAAAACTAGTATGTTTATTGCAGAACCAATTGAATCTATAGCCTTTAAGTAAAATGGCTTTGTGTTACTTTAGGCTCCATGCTCCCACTCTTCCACTGTTACAATTGCACACAGTTTCCCCACATCTGCAGTCCACAAGAGTTGATGATTGTAAAAGTTATATGGATACATCAGTGGAACAGTAATGCCATGGGGTTGTGGAAAGCATGGCCACTCCTTGCAGGCCTCTGGACTGTGTTGGATGCCCAAGAAAATAAATTATCCTACACCACCACACTCAGATTACTACATAAGTACTCTCAGCAGCTGGACATGTTATACTTAAAGGATTTACAGTATATTATGAACCTCTCAGGTTTAACTGCACAGTACAAAAGTAGCAGCTGCCTTTGGCACAAGGTGTCAGGTGGCGGAATCATTCAGTCCTGATGCTGTGGGAGTGCAGTTCTAGCCTTGTTTTATGAAGCTGAGATATTGCACCTTTATAAATGAATGGGAATACTGCATTTACTGCTCAGCTGAACCTCGTAGTGTGAGGTGAATGTTTGACAGTAACTGTAGCATGCAGAAGTGGAGAAGAGTTTTTTTTAACTCTTCAACTTTGAGAAGAAATGGGAACAAATGTGGTGATCTGCACAGTGTGAGACTTGAGCTAGCTATGGTTCTGACTCACTTGAGAGAGGTAACCATAATATACAGAACAGCACGGCAGTGCTGCAACAACTGAGGTTAATTATTATTAGAGACAACACTTCCCCAATTCTTGGTGGGACACACACAGACACACACACACACACACGCACACTCAATTCACACACATACACAGTCTTTGGCTGAAATGTTTGCCTATGTTACCAGCATAGTATAGAAGGAGGCAAACATCAGTACTGTTTTTAGTGCACCTGCCACATCATATCACCTCCACTTTTCCTAATATAGCAGTATACCCTTCCCCTGTTTACAGTCCCCCTCACACAGAAGATGCTATTGTTGACATTTACACCAATTATCTTTCCATCCACTGCATCAAACTATCTTGCTTTCTATAAACAACACACAAGTAAAACATGATTAGTACAGAAAATCTGAAAATAATACCAATTCCCATTGATTTACCTCCCTTTAAGCTTGTTTTGCCTGTAGTAATTGGTGTTTACCTTGTGGATAGCAGCTCCACAGTTTGAAGTCCTGCAGTCTGCTGAACATGACTCTAGCAATGTCCATGGCTCCTTTTATCTTAACATCATCATTATACTAGGGAACCTGTTTTAAACAAACATTCATGAGTCACACATTTACCACAGCATGCAATTCACATGTGCCAAGCTAAGAGGCTCATTTTTGTGAACTCACATGAGTATCAGTGAAGCACAGTGAGTATGTGAAGGTGGATCAATGACACTGGCAAAGATATAGGAAAAACTATTGCAGTATGATGGCCTGGAGAGGTGCTGAAGAGTAACACTAGTAATAAATGTAGGCACTGTGATGTATGTACACTCTTCACATTTCATTCCATTGTTCACACCCAAATACAATGCTGTTACACCATGTATTTTCACAATATGCAATGCTGGCACCCTGATTGGTCATGCTAATTATCTTCCCAAATTTGGGGATCACATGCCAATAGCAGCAGCAACATAAATGACCTCAAAAGAGGTATCATCGTTTCTTTGAGTGTGACATCGTGAATGGTCATTGCTTTTGAGGACACTGAATACGGCAGGGCTCTCAGGTGGTGCATTAAAGACAACAAGGTCTTTTTCTACTTGATGTACAGGGACCACTGGGAGCACATGCCTGGGGATACTTATGAGGGTTTCAAGTATAAATGGATGCATGGCACAATCTTTTCAGAGTGGCGATTGCTGAAACAAAAATAAGCAGTTCTGGTGACATGAGGAAGTGCCATACTGACCACACTGACCTTCTGAATCAATGAGAAAAAGAGGTCAGAGGGAGTGCTGCTGATATGCATTGCAAGTATTCTCTGCCCTTTTATTTCTACTATAGTTAAATGGGCCTTTGCAGGACATTTGATTGATGTGTGGTATATTTGTTTTTCTTGCTTTTCATGTCAGAAGGAACTATAAGAGATTGTACTCTTGCACCTGAGGAGGGATGGGTATAATTACTATCATGTTACTGATTAGTTAGCTATATCAGAGCAGCATAGAAATACCCACTGCTACAGGGTGTATAGTCACCCGTGACACATCTATATCACAGTTTTCTATGCAGTTAAGCTATATGGTACTTTGCATCCTCACTTGCACACCCTACATGTTCAGATGATATACATGTCCCTTACTTGCAGGCATATGCCCACCTCTGTCTGCCTAGACAGCATATCCAATGCCTCACAGTGCCTGGCATGTAAGGATGATGCTACATCCCTGCATTGTGGACCATGGTCTTGACCGGGTGGACATAGGAAGAAGGTGGGGGAAGGTGGAGAACAACAAGAAACTGTATTGACTCCACAATCACACAGCCATGAAGAAAGGGGACACACCCTGTAAGGTAGTTAAGGTAGCAAGTGATTACATTATGAACTAATATAGTTAGGTCATAGTATAAGCAGGGGTAATGTTGCAGTTTCATTGAGAATGTTGACTGATGAGTATGACTCATTTAGCTTGCTGTCAATCGATTATTTGAAATATGTTAATCTGCCTGGTTATGTACTTGGTTCTGTGCAGCTTGAAACATATATACCAATCACAAATGCTGAGCCAATATTAGTCAGACAGAAGGCAGCACAGTGGCACAGCAGATAATGTTGTTGCCTCACAGTAAGAGTTTCCTTGCTTGGATTCTCAGCCAAGGTGCACTTTGTGGAGAGTCTGCATATCTGCCCTGTGTTTGTTTGGGTTCCTTCTGTGTGCTTCAGTTTCCATCCACATTCCAAAGACATGCAGTACATGGATTAGACACTTTAAATTGGCCATAGATGTGAGTGTGTGGTGTGGAAGAACTACTGCGGCAAGGCTAGCCACCTGGTGGTGTAAACCTTGGCTTTAGATGATTGTCACTGTTGAAGTAGCACCCCAATCCCATGCGCAAAAATGGGAAAAGGGGGTTATGAATGAAGAAGAGCTTAGATTACACTTATATTCTAGAGTTTCCCTATAAGAAATATTTCAGATTTTCCTTTACTGTTTACATTGAAGCAATATATTTTACCTTTCCTCTTCATTTTTTTCAATTCTTTATTGATTGAGACAATTATAGATCCTAGTATGTCATTTGAGATGGCACAGTGGTTAAGGTATTTATTTCACAGACACAAGGGATACGGTCTGATTCACAGCTTTGAAAAAGTGGCTAGCCTTAAAAATGGCCTGCAAGGGCAGCTAGCCTACTACTTACCTATGAAACTATTACTATAGAACACTAAACTCACAATAGAGTTATTACAATTTTCTTAAGCAGTATTTACTTCTAACTCAAATGTATCTAAACATCATCTTACTAACTACTGAACTAATAAATATTTACAATATGTGCCTGCTCTCCATTTGTGTAATATTTATTCTGTGCAAAAGTATAATACTAATTCTATATAAAACATAAAATCCATCATTCACTCATTTGATGTGGCACCATTGTTATAAATTTCCAAAATTGTTTATTTTGACCAGACTTTTTTCTTTAGATTTATTTTGCAAAAATATTAATCCAAGTTCTATACCATGAACTTCTCGAAGAAGCAATAGAAATTGTAAATGTAGGTTCTGTTTATCTTAACCAGTGTTTTGTAATTATTTTTCTTGCTATAGCTAATATTGTGAGAATAAGGGAATAATTATTGACATTTACAGTTGATGACATTGGGATATTATGTAAAATCATTTTTGTAAGCTTGTCTGTCCCTAACACTTGGCCAAATGCTTGTATTTGCCCCTAGTAAGTTCCACGTTTTGTGCATTTAACAAAAAGGTGTTCCCATGCTTCATCTACATTTTCTTTATAGTTATATCACATGCAACTATGTTTATTTTTTGTGATTCTAGATATTTTATGTGGTGTATCAAATATTCTTATATAAAATTTCCAAGCATCAGCACTGAGCAGTGCTCGAATGTTTTAATGAAAGCTACTCTTTTGAGGAAGAAGATAGACTAACGAGTCTTTATTTCCTGGTACCATGGAAACTTTCTAATGTACATTAGCTCCACAGGTTTGAACACCGAGAGGAACACCGAGAGGAACCCAAGGGAACGAGGACAGTCAGAACAGAATCACCCAGACTGGAGGCTGTTTTAGGGCTATTAGAACGTATACCTAGTCTTACATAGCTTGATTGGCTCCATAATTTGGCTTTTATTGTTTTACCTTTTACCTGAAGCATGTTAAAATCACTTTGGTCACTCAATAGATTTAAACATGAGCTTTTATCCTTGTTTTAACTTTTTTCATTCATTTATTCAGGCTTGTATTGTGGAAATTTTACCACTACTGGATTTAGATTTTTTTTCAGATTCCAGTTCATTTGGATACAGGCAAGGTGCCCCCAGTCTTTACAGGTTTCCCTGCCCAACTTATCAGCAGGAACACCTTACTCCAGCCAGGTTTCACCCCACCTACTGGGCAAACATCTCCAGGGACTGATTTAAAGGCAAGTGTTTAAAACTAATGTTTTTATTCTCCAAAATAATGAGCTTATAGTACATTTAACATAACTTAATGTTAATCCTGGGAAGTCATTAAAGGGCTGTATGGCTCATAGTAAAAAGGCCCTGCTCCCATGATGTAATGTTTTGTGATTCTGAGACATGTTAGCAATGATAAGGAAAGACATCATTACTAGCTAATTTGCATTTTTCTGAATCACAGTTACTACCACAATGTGGATCATTGCTGATCTGCATGTCATTGTAGTAAACTGCTGCTAATGTAGGCATTGGCATTCCTCCCAAGTCACTCTCCCACACACACAAGTACACATTCAAACACATAAACACACACACACACACACACACACACACACACACACACACACACACACACACACACACACGCACGCACGCACGCACGCACACACACACACACACACACACACACACACACACACGCACACACACATACACCACAGACCTTGTACATGTCCCTGACTTGTCTGCTCTAATGTGGTTTCCCCCACATCCCCAAGCCACATAGTAGTTTAATTGCCATTACTGCAAAATTGTAGTTGCCCTGGTGGCTAGTGCCCCCCCCAATCTCCATACTGTTAAGTGCCATTGTGCACTTAACTGTAAAATTGCTAGTGTTTAATGTTCCCCCCAGTCCCAATCCCTGTACTGATGTTGGTACCATTATGGCACTTAATTGTAAAATCCCAGGTGTCTAGTGTTTTCCCTCACCCCCTACCATCTCTGTAGTGATGTCAGTCTTGTTATGGCACTGAACTCTATAGAGTAATCCCTAGTGTCTAGTGTTTCCTCTCACCCCTGATCCCCATACTGATGCCAATGCCATTTTAGCAGTTAAATGCAAAGTATTCTCTGTTGTCTAGTGCCCTCCCTAAATCCTCATACTGCGGTCATGTTAGGTAGCTGAGCACAGCCTTTTGACTGTGTTCACTACAGCAATGTGGTGAGGCTAGCTGTGCTAAACTCCATGACTGAGTGATTTCCTGAACTATTTGTCTTGCAGATGCCTTCCTGGGGTTCCACTTCAGAAGACCGAATTACTGAAAACTTGAAATTCATAAGCTCAAAGTGAGAATCTCGAGTTTTCAGTAACTCGAAATTCTGCAGGGTAACAAAAACAACTGCAAAACATGTGTCTAAGGTTTTTGCAGGGGGGCAAGCCTCCCTGCACCCCCACACCCCCCCTTCTTAAATATACCAACTCTGAGATTGCACTACAATGGGGATGAGAAAAATCTCCTGTTTTGCGCTGTATGCAGAAGAGTACAACGGGAGAATTTCTGTTCCTCCGCTATAGTGCGGTCACTGAGTGGATATATTTAAGCAGGTAGAGTGCAGGGGGACTCGGCCCCCTGCAAACATGTAAGTAAACTTGTTTTTTTTTTTCCCTTCTCTTCCCTTCACAATTTCGAGTTACTGAAAACTTGAGATTCTGGGCTTGAGCTTATGAATTTTGAGCTTTCTGTAACTCAATCTTGTGAATGGGAACCCTTCCTGGAGGTGGTTCTGAGGAAGAGAGAGCACATAGCTAATTAGCATATGCCTCTCCCCAAGAATATCTTATTAGCATTCAGCACAACATTTTTACCAACCCTATGTGCTAGAGCACCATACAGCACCATTTTAGGGCCATTGCTGAATGCTAAAAGCTTTCAGCAACATGTAAATAAAGGTGTACATGTCACAGTACTGTCATGAATTCTCCTATTTTTTAATGTAAATTCCATGTATTTTGATTTCTAAATACTTGTCTGCAATAATTATCGACTGAATATGAAATCTGGCTGGGATTCAGAAAAGTTTCTCTGCTCGCAGGCATACTGCTGTGGCCAAAAGGGGCAGTTTATGTCACATGATTTGCTGTAATGAGGAAAACCTCATTACTGGCTAATTTATGTTTTTGAATAATAGAGTGTTATTGCTAATGCTAAACGGCCCTTTCCTATAGTGATTGCCACTTGCAGCCCGTGTATTGTATTGGCACAGGCACTGTGTTAATTCACTTTTCCACACATATATGCACACATTCAAACACACACACACACACACACACACACACACACACACACACACACACACACACACACACACACACACACGCATGCATTTTATATACATATATATATATTATATTTATTTATATATATATAATATATATATATATATATATATATATGTATATATATATATATATATATATATATATATATATATATATGTATATATATATATATATATATATATATATATGACTCTAAGCTGATATCTGTTTGGTCAACAAAATTTGATTGACTAAACAGTTGATTGACAAGTGTGTGAGATAGAAAAGGACAGCAAACTATAGATTTACAACAAATATTTTGAGTAGACAAATATGTGAAATGCAGATAAAGACAACTGCAGATTTGCAAACAATATTTTGAATGCATGAATGTACAGAATTTGGTAGTCATATCTTCATTCAGTAGTGGCTTTACAGTGTGTAATGCTAAATGCTTTGTCCTGTATATTGCCAGTTCAAATATATTCAGTAACATCACACTTGTTTAAAGTAGCACAATATTTACAGTACAGATTTTGATACATAGCTATGGTGACTGATTTGCAATTTGCACTTTAACGTGGAGCAATGGCCCAATTTGAGAATTTTAAACATCTTGGAGGATAGTAGTAGGGTTGCTTTTTCTTTCATTGGTAGCCATTTTACCTTTGAACAAGTAAACAATGATGAGGTTTCTAGTAAACAAGTAACACAAATTTGTTGATTTTGTTAATTGTTATATGTATCTTTTGTGTATTTATGTTTATGTTTTTTAAAAAAAGTGTAGGGAATGGTCAAGGGTGATGCCAATGTATCTTTGTTTAATCCCAGATGGAAAGTTGTTTTGTTTTTTCTCTGTAACAACAGCACTGGTATTCTTGACCATCTTTTGATGTGTTCCAAAGATCATTATGCTAGACTTTAAGGTGTGGATGAATAATCTGTTGTTTTGGGTCCAGATGCAAATCCTACTGAAGCTGTCTTGTTGTTTCTGCTGGAGCTGTGACAATGTACTGCTAATTTCACATTTAAGAAGGTCATAAGCATAAATTACAATTTTCAGATTAGGGAGGTCATTAGTTAGATCACTGATGAAAAGTAAGAAAAGCAATGAATCCAGAACCAAACCATGGAGTACTCCTGCATTTAAGTAGTCCTGGTTTGAGAAAATGTTCTTTAAATTAACCTGGAATGATTTGTCTTGTAGGTAACTTTGAACCTTAATAAAGCCTGCTTAATTTATGGAGGAGGTTATAACTGACTATTTTAAATGATCTAGTCATGTTTATGAATATTCCACTTGCTGAGCTAGATTCATCTATATTACTGAAGATTTGTTTGACAGATGTGTATAGGGCAATCAGTACTAAAGGAGTTATGAAAGCCATGATGATCATTGTATAAAAACCTGTATTTGTTAATGTGGTCAGGACTTGCTTATAAATATATTTTTCAGAAAGATTTGTAAGTGTTCAAAGGTTGGCTATTGGTCTGAAATCCCTGTACTCCTTGGCATAGGAAATTATGAAGAGGGAATTATGGCAGCATGCTTGAACTGGTTGGGGGAAAACCCATGAAGTAATTGACAAGCTGAATATGTATCAGAAGGATCTTTCAATTTGAGTAGTTATCATTTTAAGAGACAATGGATGGAACTCTCTGAAGGATGCACCTCTTCCTTACCTCAGTGAAGTAACCCGTTTTTCAGAAATTTACCTAAAGTAGAATGTTGGGGGTATAAGTTGTTAATGTATAACGTTGGAAGGATGATGTTTAAGAGGACTGAGGAATTAGTATGAAATAGTTGGGTTTGGTAAGGAAGGGACTTGTTTTATATGTCTTTTAAGGTTTGTCTTAGGAAGTGTCTACAGCTGTTAATGAAATGTTATTATTCTTTATCTGCCTACTTGGAAGAAAAACTCTTACAGTTCTACATTACTTTCAGAAGTTCATCTATTTCTTTCCAGAAGTATTTTGGGTTGCTGGTCTATGCTTCCTGCTTATTTCTTCTGAAAGTCAACTTTGCGGAATTGGTTGCTTTCGTGACTCTTTTTTTCAGCTTTAGGTAATTTTGGGGTAGCTGAGCACTGGAACGCTGTTGGTGCCAGGTTTCCCATGCTTTATCCCTATCTGCCAGAAGCCTTGTCAAGTCTGGGCTTAACCATGGGCATTATTACCCCCTCAATCTCCTTTTGACTAAAGAGATGACTTTCGTCAGGATGGAAATTTTCTGAAGAAAGAAGTTTAAATCTATGTTGTAATCAGTGAGGTCAAATATGAGGGACCAGTCTAGAGTGTTTAAGAAGGTAATGCCTAGTTTATACTAAAGCTTTGTAAAGAATTCTACTTAAAAGATTGTATAACCAGCATACAAATGATCTGTTCTGTCATCAGACTGACACCTTTACAGGGCAGTTAGATTACTAGGTAGAGTTGCCTGTTTTAAAAATAAGCATTACTTCTTCATTAACAATTCCAAAGGTTTTGGAGTGACGTTAACTGGTTAGCAGGTAGAAGTAAAGCATTTCTCTGTTGTAAACTAATTGATTCATTTGTTTCTGATCCTTCTATATTCCCAGCTCATTTCTCTTAATATTCTACTGCCACACTCTAATCTTCCAAATCTTGTGTACCTCATTGGTTACCATTCAACCTTCTGCTTCACACACACCGCTAAATTTGCTAAGTCCATCCCTAACCCTATTTAAGCATAACTTTGACCAATGGATGGGAAATCGTAAATACACCCTGGGTCTATCCCCATGTCTCTGATAGACAGAGGCAGACAGTAATGCCCAAACTAACATACCTCCCCCACATAACCTTTATAAAGGTCCTAACTGACATGCCCCCTCCTAATAAACACCCATGATACATGGGGGACACAACTGGGTTGGATTGCATGGTTAAGCTTATAAAGGCCCTGGTGATCATTAGCCTAGTCTATACTTATGAATCTGTGAACCTATGAATCTATAATGAGCAAGGCTTTTTTCTGATTTCTGAACAGGTCTGCATGTGAGTATGTGAGGGGGGGGTTGGCCTTGAAGGACCATGTCGATGTTACTGGGCAGTCATCACTTAAAGGGTAGGGTTGGATGGTTATGTTAAGGCATCTATGCTTTAAATTATGAAAATTATATCAAGGACAGAACTAGTTCATGTTGTTGGATTAGGCCTAGTTGGCTGTTTCACTAAGTTGTAGAGACTGAGCATTTTGTTTAGAGGGTGGTATTGATGTGAAGTCTGCACGTATAATGGTGTTTCATCCTACACCTACTGGAAACATGTCAACAATAAATTGCTGTAAAATGGATGCAGAGGAGGATAATAGGGGTGTATGCAGAACTGTAGCTTGCTGTGGCTACCTAATGCTATTTTTGCTGGGATCCAGTTTTGACTGTTGCTGAAGCTATTTTCTGCAAAACTGATGTTTTTGATAGTGGCTGATAATGTTTTATTCATAGGTTCATAGGTGTTTATTAGCCAACGACCACAAGGGCCTTTTTAAGCCTAGCCATACATCCCAAATCTCTGACAAGTTCTGGTACCCTTGATAAGTGTAAGCAGGAGCTTGGGAGGAGAAGCATTTAGAAGCAGGGGCCTGGGAGATGAACCATTTACAGGTTGCCCATGTCCATTAGAGACATTGGCGTCAAGCCAGTAATGAATTTCCTGAGGAGGATGGATGATAAGACCAGAGAATAGTTCATTACAGAGACTAATTATTTGCTGGAGTTTAATTGCTATTTAAAGTTGGGGTATTAGGCACAGTATGAGGTTTGGTTAGTTAAGTCCTGTTTGCCTCCAAGCTGTCTTGAAAGGAACTGCCTGTTTTTTCATTTTTTTATAACTATGTAAATATATGAAAATATATATACATCTTGTAGGATCTGATGAAGCACAACTTGTGAAAGTGCTAATCCTGGTATTTTATTAAATCTGTGTTGTATCATACATTTGCTTGTCTTTTTATGCTAACAGCCTTGGTGGTTGGACTGTTTCTTTATTATAATATATAATATATCATATATAATATAAAATACCAAAGACCAGGAAACAAACAAGCGAAAGGAGCTCCAGACCACGAAGAACACCAAGCCCAATAGTTCTTTCCTTAACGCAATTTTATTAAATGCACAAGTAACAGCAGCGTTTTCGCTACAGACACAATGTAGCTTCTTCAGAGGATTTTAAAAACACACAAGAAATGTACCCCTTTTATACAGGAGTTACAAATTACCAAATTGAAAAACCACTTAATAACATCAATTACTGGTGCAATTACACATTAAAAGGGCTACCCACATACTAAATACTAAAGCATAAAATAATTACAGTTTCCTTTACATACTCTATTTGGATGCTACAACTATTTACCATTTAATGTGAAAGAGACTCTTTCAAAGTAAGTACTCAACAATGAAAAAAATAAAAATGAAAAATACATAGTAAAACCAGAAAAATATAAAAAATACAATCTAAAACACAGATAACACTCTAAGACATAATAGACTTATGAATGAGTGTTAAAGAAAGTGACACCATAAACAGTCACTCAGACAAGACCTAAAACGGTCAAAAATATTTATAAAACAGGCCGATGGCCATAAGTATGCACACGAGAACAGCGATGTAAGCATCGCAGTATTACTTGAGCCATACATGCCGTTTTTTTTAAAATAAAAACAAATCACACATGTATATATAAAAATAAAAATTAAAAATTAAAAATTAGCAATCCAAACATCAAAGGTATATATATGTACTAAGCGTACACTAAATGGCCTATATAGTGAACTGTGATGTAAATATAAGCCCATTTGAGCACAAACAATGCCCAATATCTCAAGACCTCAACCAAATAGCTAAGCATTAAGCCCAAAAGTTGGAATAGTAATTTTCATCTCAAGTATGATTTATACTTTAATACTGGGGCTATATTGCAACTTTCGTTGAGCCCCGGTGTATTAAAGGAATCTAATTTTAACTGCCATAAAAGCTCACGTATTTCCAGTATAAGAGAAGTGGGGCCACCCCTAATAGAGGAAGCCACATGGTCAATGCCCATAAACAGAAAGGCATGGCCAGGGTTGTTAAATGTATGCTTGGCCAATGCGTTTTCGCATTTGTTATTTTTAATTGCGTAGCAATGCTGATAAATGCGCTCCTTGAATTTCCTATCCATCTTACCGACGTAGAAAGCAGGGCAGCATGTACAAAAGGCCAAGTAAACTATTGATTTTGTATCACAACTAATCCTGTACTTGATAGAATATTTTCTATCTGAAATATCAAATGAACTACCTGACTTAATACAGTTACACCAGTTACACAAGCCACAGGGGAATGAACCCTTGGCCCTATTAAAAGCATCACCCAAAGGAGCGCATTGTAGTAAGTCCTTCATATTCCTACCTCTCTTAAAAACAATACGGGGTTTAACACCCAGTTTGTCAGATAGCAGCGCATGTGTGGAAATGAAGTACCAATTCTTGGTTAAAATACCTAGAATAGCATCAGAGTTTGGGTTAAATGTCGTAACAAAACTGCAAATGAACTCCTGTGATGGGGATTCAATAACAGAATTTTTGTCTAAATCTGGTGATAAGAATAAATTATCACTGGCTACAAGTCTAGAGCCAACCTCCACTATAGGCAGCACAGGAAAAGCCATCCCTTCTCTTAGTGGACACTTCATTTATTAGATCATCCACAAACCACAGTGGGTAGCCGCGATGTAAGAAAAACTCCTTCAAACATGCTACTTCCAATAAGAAATCACTCACCTCACTACACATTCTTGCCGCCCTCACCAATTGACCTTTTACTATAGCTCTTTTTTGTTTTAATGGATGAGAGCTAGTAAAATGAAGAAAGGAGTTCACATATGTATCCTTTCTAAAAATGACTGATTTGAGCTGGCCAGACAATGGGAGTCTTGACAATCTAACATCAAGATAGTCGGTCAAATTGGTGTCAAAGCGGTAAGTAAATTTTAAAAAGGTTGTTGTTGAATTCAAGTATTCGACAAAGGAGTATGCCATTGGTGAATCACCCTTAAATAATATGAAAACATCATCTAAAAAATGTGTATAATAAATCAACCTATCATTCCAATCTTTATTGTTAAGTACAAAGTGCCTTTCCCAACAGGCCATAAATAGATTGGCCAAAGCCACCCCACAAGGTACACCCTGTTTCTGGATAAAAACATCTTTTTCAAAAACAAAAAAATTGGAAGACAAAATGATGTCTAATAACTCAGTGACATTATTGATGTCATTTTTGGGGGCATCCAACTCAATTAAAAGGAGTTCAACCCATTCAAGTGCTTCCTGGTGAGGAATAGATGTATATAGATCGACTACGTCGATGGTAAGAAAATTTGTAGTCTCTTCTAATATAAAACCATTCAAGTTGGAAAGAAAAGACCAGGAATCTTTGCAAATACTAGGGATGAGTTTAACATACTTAGAAAGCAAAGAATCAATATATTTAGAGCAAGGGTAAGAAATAGATGACCTACCATCTATTAATGCTCTCATTGGAGGGTTGGCCAAGTTTTTGTGGACTTTGGGTATACCAAACATGACAGGTGTTTTACAATTCAAAATATCAATGTATTTGAAAGTGTCCATGTCAATTCTACCACTAATGAAAAGGTCCCTGAAATAACCCCTAATTCTGCTTGAACAAACGTTCATTTCATTTAAATAAGAGGCTACATAAGCCGGGGAATCAAGGACCTTATACATTCTTTCCACATAGTCAGTTTGTTCAAAAATGGCCAACCCACCCCCTTTATCAGGTTTAATAATCCTGACTGCAGATGCCCGTAGTTTATTCAAAGCTAACAATTGTTCTTTAGAAATGTTAAAGACATTGCTAGATTTCGGAATAGATACCTTATCCATGTACCTAATATCTAATTCACAAGCGCACTCAAACATTTTTAAAGCCACATGTAAAGGTGGATTAAATGCACTAGGCAGTTTTAATTTCGAATTGTCACAACCTGTCACATCATTAAAAAGTAATTTTAAATTAAGTTTCCTAACGTAACATTTTAAATCTAGCAAGACCCTAGCAACATCACATCTACTAGATGGAACAAAAGTATTACCTAGTGCTAGAAGTTCAACAAGCTCTGGCTCAAGGGAGAGGGAAGAAAAATTGTAGATCTTAAAATCACCACTAGCATTTACCAGAATAGTAGGTAGACCATTAATAACCCTTTCAGGCAAATTCAATGGTTCCAATTCCTGTTCCCCCTCTGACGGGGTTGGTTGTTCCTGTTCACTAAAAAAGAATTGTCAGAGTTTGAGTTTCTGGAAGTGCATGGATTATTACTGGCAATAGGTGGAACAGTATGCCCACCCTTATTATTTTCTTGTCTCTCCTTATTCCTGTTACTTCTCCTTAAAGGACGTTGGCCTTCAATGTTAGAATTGTCAGGATTGTTACTAGAATTAGTTTCCATTTCTTCCCTATCTAAATGTGTAGACAAATCGTCCACATTTGTAGCCTGGTTGTTGCTACTTAACTTGGGATAAGCCCTCTCATTGGAATATGCCAACCTGTCCCTGTGTAATTTTTTTGATTTATTAGTTTTAATTTTAACCAAATATGTGTCAATACTAGAAAAAATGCGTGCATAATCAAAAGAAAATTTAGAAAAAGCAGCATTAGTCTTAATTTCCTCATCTAAAGCACATACATCCTTTGTCAAGTTGTCAATGCACATAGAGTAATGTTTCACTAATAACTCTATTAATTGTAAACCCTGTTTCTGAAAAAGACACTTCAAATCAGGTAAAAAATCATCACTGTCAATAAGGCTTGATGGAGAAAAAACACTCCTAAGGCCTTTCGGAACCAAACCTTCATTCAAGCATTGCTTGAAGTACGCTACTTCAAGCTGCAGTTTCCTTAATTTAAAAGTCTTAATGTCAAGCAGTTTTAACTTATCAGTCAAAAATTCAGAACTCTTTGTGAGCATAGTGCTGTCCGGCACCGGCGGAGCATCTGGAAGAGGTTTCATAAAAGAAAAAATGTCACCTGTGTTCTGAATCCATTCGGATATGGATGCGACGCCCATAAGTGCTTCCTGACAGCCGGTGTTTGAATTGTGGGTATCCACCATAACATTAGACACTCCAGTAGTCGCAGATTTTTCTGCAAAAGCAGTCCTTCTTAACGGCTGAGCTGGAGGAATAGAGCTCTGCGAGCCGTTAGATACACAAGGTACATCAACCGGGATGGCAATAGTTTCCGGTATAACAGGAACCTGGACTTGATGGTTCCTTTCAAAAGACTCAAATCGAGCATTAATTGAGTCAATTTTCTGTGTAAGCACCAAAAGCAATTTGGATAAGTCCGAATCGTCAGTTTTACCCGACCCAAACAAGTTAGGGCTAGGAGGACTCTCCGTAGGTACCGAAGCCATAAAAGACCGACAAAATACCAAAGACCAGGAAACAAACAAGCGAAAGGAGCTCCAGACCACGAAGAACACCAAGCCCAATAGTTCTTTCCTTAACGCAATTTTATTAAATGCATAAGTAACAGCAGCGTTTTCGCTACAGACACAATGTAGCTTCTTCAGAGGATTTTAAAAACACACAAGAAATGTACCCCTTTTATACAGGAGTTACAAATTACCAAATTGAAAAACCACTTAATAACATCAATTACTGGTGCAATTACACATTAAAAGGGCTACCCACATACTAAATACTAAAGCATAAAATAATTACAGTTTCCTTTACATACTCTATTTGGATGCTACAACTATTTACCATTTAATGTGAAAGAGACTCTTTCAAAGTAAGTACTCAACAATGAAAAAAATAAAAATGAAAAATACATAGTAAAACCAGAAAAATATAAAAAGTACAATCTAAAACACAGATAACACTCTAAGACATAATAGACTTATGAATGAGTGTTAAAGAAAGTGATACCATAAACAGTCACTCAGACAAGACCTAAAACGGTCAAAAATATTTATAAAACAGGCCGATGGCCATAAGTATGCACACGGGAACAGCGATGTAAGCATCGCAGTATTACTTGAGCCATACATGCCGTTTTTTTAAAAATAAAAACAAATCACACATGTATATATAAAAATAAAAATTAAAAATTAAAAATTAGCAATCCAAACATCAAAGGTATATATATGTACTAAGCGTACACTAAATGGCCTATATACAGTTATATGCAGTTATTAAACCATTTTTGCTGTAACTTTAGCCACCATAAAAGTTATCGAATGCTTTTCAGGAATGCAGCACATTACTTAATTTAGAAAGGACACAATGTACTTCTTTGCTATTCTAATTATGTCTTAGTGATAGTTTCTTACTTTCATAAATATGACAGTGCAAACAGACTACTTTATGGTTGTGCCAGGATTATCAGCACTGTTCTAGTAGCTGTATGAGAAATTAGACAAAAGTGCATACAAGCTTATTTGTTTGAAATATATTCTTTCAACATACCTCTCAACCTCTTAGAGCAAGAAATCTGGACAAAGCCATACATAATGGGGGGGGGGGCAAAGACCCCAAAATAGGGGAAACATTGTAAATATTGCTCTTATAAACTTAGAAATTTGATAACATAGCAAAGTTTGCATTAGCATGAATTTTCTGGAGTATGAGGTCTGAAACTCAAATGTCTGTGATTATTTTTTTATTTTAATCTTTAATGACTCAGCAATGATTTGCCAGAAAACCACAATTTTAAGAAAAACGGACTAAAAATATGAGGCAAAAATTGGGACATTCTGCAAAAAATCTGTACATTTGAGAGGTATGTCAAGGTATCCAAAAATGAAACAATCTACATTTGTTTAACACTGATACATCTGATAATGAAAAATAACATTTCTCACACCCTTTGAGGTCATAACTGTAGTTGTGCACACTATGTGGTAGCCTTATTTCCTATGTAATCTGATTACCACCTGCATCTGCATTTTGCTAAACACCCTCCTTATTGTTTATATTTGAATGACAATGCTTTTTGGCAGACCAGACTTATTCATGACTCTTTATGGGAAATCAGAATTACTCATGGTTCTTCATTAAACTATATTCAATACTGCTCACTAACAACTGGGTGAGCTACTTCACCATCTTGTGGTGTAAAATAAAGAATTTCTTCTGTATGCACATCTGCCTACATAGCTCTCAATCTTTTAGATCAAGGTCAGAGACAAAGACAAAAAAATAATGAGGGACAAAGGCCCAAAATGAGTGCAATTTTTGAATGTTACTCAAATTCACTTAGAAAATTAATAGGACAACAGAGTTTGCATCAACATGCATTTCATAAAGAAAAGGGAACATGAGAGTCAATTGCCTTTCATTACTGATCGATGAGTCCTCTGGGATTGACCAGAAAAACAAAAACGTTACAAGGGACAGAACAAAATTATAAGTCAAAATCAGTGATGCCCAAAATTAGGGACAGTCATTTGATAGTTATGTCTTCCTGTTAGTAAGATTTTCACATATCTGACACTGCAGAGACAAACATTACATTATTTTAATTTGCCTGTTTAATTTGATTAGTACATCGCCAAACATTTGTGACATATTGGCTTCAATGTTTTTCTACTGAATACCATAATATAAAAGACAAATTTCAGGATAGATATGTGTTATATTTTGTAACAGAAAGTGAAAAATGTCTTAATATTTTCATCATATGAAAAATATAATCTGAACCCCCTTCCTGAAAGACCAGCATGTTATTTGTCTAGAATCCAAAGCTGTACCCTTTGGTTTTACTTCTAGAATACAAGTCAAAACGTTATTCAAAATGAAATCCAAATACTGATCAAGACCCACTCACACTCCAACCTGTTTGATGATAGAGTAATAACTTTTGAATTCATTAGAGTTTAATAGCAGTAAACATATGAGGCCACTGCAACCAGTTTAATACTTTCTTAATACCTTCTTAAGATTGTTTTGCATACATAATTCAGTTGTCCTTTTTGCATACTTGAAATCCCAGAATACCATCAAAGTTTGAAAGGCTTTTAGTCTGAATCACAGATCAGCATTAATGCACTGACTTCTATTATACTCCCTGCATTCTCCTGTAAGTAAGTTTTAAAATATTAGCTAAATGACTTTATGCATATGACCTGTTTCTTAAAAGAACTAAAAATGGCAGACATATCCAAGCAGTTCTCTCTAGAAACATTTATTACTTATTTTTAGAATTTAACATAGAGACACAATAATATGAGAGTCATTCGCTTCCAGAGATTTAAATGAGGTGCTTTTACAAATGTCTTTAAATGTAGCTGTATATCTACTTATTAATTCCTCAGCTACATCAGCTTAGCAAAACACCGTTTTAGAAAGAGATATACATTTCTGCCACCTAAAGATTTTCAGAATTTACTGCAGTAACCAACCTGCATCAGTTGCTGTTCTGTGTCTTTCAGAATTTACTGCAGTAACCACCCTGTATCAGTTGCTATTCTATGTCTTTCAGAATTTGCTGCAGTAACCAACCTGCATCCATTGCTATTCTGTATCTTTCAGAATTTACTGCAGTAAACACCCTGCATCAGTTGCTATTCTGTGTCTTTCAGAATTTACTGCAGTAACCAACCTGCATCCATTGCTATTCCATGTCCAGTGCTACAGTCTGATGCAGCTCTGATGATTCCTAAAAACAACAGTGGAAAGGATCTAAAACTTATTACTTCTTCAACCTACTTTTTGCAGTTATGAAAAGTAACTAAAACCTGTGATAGATGACAAAGCAATATTTTCTAGTATAGTTTTCAGAGCACAGTTTGACTTTTCTAGGAATATAAACCTCTGATAACACATGTCCAGAGTTTTACAAAACAATCCCCCAGATTCTGCAAGCCTTGCACTGCATGCTGGATTAGTGCAGGAGCTCTAGCAGGCAATATGTCTGCCGTGCAATTCAGGAATAGCCTGTAGGGGCATGCACGAGCGCTCCTGCACTAGTCCTGCATGGACTCAGCCCCTGTATGCAAATTATCCCATTTGCAGGAGAAATCCATGCAAATGAGGTGAATTTACTATCCAGGAATCTGGAAACCGGACGTGCAGGACTAGTGTAATCTGCAGAAATGTACTCGGTTAGTAACCGAGTACATTTCTGCAAATTCCAAAATGGAGCCTTGACAGCTCCAAATAAAGGGTGCATATCATTCAGGAAGCATGCCAATGGCCAAGTATAAGGCCACTGGCATTGAAAACAGTTTAAAAAATAAAAAAAATCAAGTTTTATTTTTTTTTTAGCCAATCTCGGCTGTTTTAGCATAGGACAGCGAAGCGTAAATGGGATCAGGCTATAAATAAAATGAAACCCCCCAAAAAAGCATTCTAACCAAAATCACTATTCTACCATTATAGTCAATGGCAGGCAGAAGACAACATGGCCAGTTATTAGTGGTTGCTAAGGGGGGAGGCTCAGTGTGAGACATGCAGCTATGCATTAGCAGGCAATCCTATGCAAATGAGGGGAATGATAGTGAATTCCAGATTTACCCAGCTTGCTAGGCAGCTCCCAACAGTGTAAGAGCAGGAATAGCTTGGTGCAAGCCTAGGAGTTAGCTGACATCATAGGGGTGTGTGTCAGGCATACTGTAAGTGAATTGGAGCCCTGTGGCTTGGGTTTGCCCTTAGCTTAGCAGAGCTAAGCAAGGGGGTGTGTCTGAGGCTGCCTAGCACTCTTTACATTGCCTAAGTGGGTGTGCGTGCCGCACACCAGGTTTTAATGGAAAAATAAAAAGTAAACCAGGAAATAGCAGCTCTGTGCACATTTGAGCACTGTGTTTGCACAGCGTGCCCCTGGGCTTAAACAGGAAGGCAATGGGAAGGGAAAACAGCAGTAGGAAGGTAATCTAGGAGAACTAGCATAGCTGGCAGGTGAAATGTATCAGAATCAGCCAATTACACAGTCAGCAGACCAGCCTGGCCCAGAACACTATTATAAACCATACAAACACCTGTCTCTCTGGTTTTTCCCATACTCTACAACACCAGTGTATACAAGCAGGGAACTTTTAACAAACAAAACTACAAAATGATAGGGGCTGCAGCAGGCATCATACAACAACATGTGCAAGTGACTGAGGGTGGTGAGGATGTAAATGCTGTCGACCAACCCACAGTGAGGAGACAGAGAAGGGTGAACAGACCCAGGGTAACCTACCAGGGGCTACATAAGCTGGAGATAGTGGAGCACTATAGGGTGGACAGGGACCTCCTACAGCAAATTGTTGAGCTGTGCCGGCCATGCATGACACACAGAACTGACAGAGGGGAACCCATCCCAGTGGATACCAAGGTATGTGTAGGCCTAGGAATACTAGCCACAGGTACCTCCCAAAGCCCAACTGGGGATATCATGGGGATCTCACAGACATCAGCATCCCGAGTATTCCACCAGTTTCATGGATGCCATGTCAGCACATGCCGGTGAGCATATATATTTCCTCAACACCCGTGAGGTGTTGGCCAGCAATATGTGTCTCTTCCACCAAATAGCAGAATACGCCAAGGTAGTGGGTGCTAAAGACTGCATGCACATATGCATCAAGGCACCACCTGGTGAGCAGGGTAGGGTCTATATCAACTGCAAGGGCTTCCCCTCCATCAACTGCCAGGTTGTGTGCGATGCCCAGGGCATTATAATGAATGTGTGTGCTGGTTGCCCTGTAAGCTATCACAATTCCCACATCTGGCATCTGATGCAGCTGTACCAGAGATTTGCCAATGGGGACATCCCTTACGGTCACCTAGTGGGGGATGCTGGTTACGTACTGGAGCCGTGGCTGATGACACCCATCAGAAATGCACAAACACCCAAACAAGAACACCATAATGAGGCACACGCACAGACCAAATGTAAAATAGAGCATGTGTTTGGGATGCTGAAGTCACGGTTCCAGTGCCTGGACTCATCTGGTGGAGTCTTGCAGTACTCACCAGCTACATTGACTCAAATTGTTATGGTATGTGCCATGCTACACAATATGATCCTGCGGAAACAGCTGCAGCAGGAACAGCAAGGGGCAGGGCCACACAGCCCCCCACCAATGCCAAGGCCTGCAGAGGCACAGAGTGACTTGGGAGAGGAACAACCTGAGCCTGCCCCAGTAGGCAGATGGAGGCATGCCCAATATGCCCTGGTCTTGGCAAAGCGGCAACGCATTACACATACACTGACACAGTAGGGACCCAGGGAATGAAGCCTCTTTCCGACTCACACATACAGTAAAAGGGATGCAAAACATGACACTACCTGTGCTCAACCATGGATAGGGAGTGTACTATGTGCATCCGACATAGGCAGCTCTCCAGCGCCATCCTCAATACTGTCACACCCACAAGGTAAGTCAATTAACCTACCAATTGCCAAATGGAGTAGAATGTGTTGTTACCTGTATCTGTGGTATGGATGTGAGCATGCAAGGAAATTGGGTGGCTGAATGGTATGCCAGCAGATAGTAGACACCCATAGTGGCACCATGACATCTGTAACAAATACTGGAGTCACCACAGTAGCCAGTACTGCACAGGGTGACAAAACCCACTGCAGGAAATGTGCGGGCCATCATGTGTGTCCATATGACTCACACATGCCAGTCAGGGAGATTCACATACCCAACATCAGTCTCAGCTAGCAGGACAGGGGTAGACAAACACAAACAGAGGCTGTGCTATGGCTTCTGAATGATGCCTATGGATCACCCCCCCCCCAGGCCTACCCAGACAGACTACAGCAGGTCAGGCAGTGGGATGTTACTTCTGAAGGGTAGGAAGTCAGACACTAATATGTAGGTCAACCAAAGCTAAGACCTGTAGTACACTGATATGCCTCTAGTCAGCATAATAGGTTAGAATACCAAATTAAATGGAGTACCTGGCATACCAGTACAGTCATAGCAAATGTGTACAAGTGCCAGGTGTGCTCCCCCCATCCTATGTAGACATGTATAAACAGTCAGGTGTGCCCCCCCAATCATGTGTAGAAATGTAGAAACAGTCAGGTGTGCCCCCTCCAATCCTGTGTAGAACTGTAGTAACAGTAAAGTGTGCCCCCCAATCCTGTATAGAAATGTAGTAACAGTCAACTGTGCCCCCCAATCCTGTATAGAAATGTAGTAACAGTCAGGTGTGCCCCCCAATCCTATGTAGAAATGTAGAAACAGTCAGGTGTGTCCCCCCACAATCCTATGTAGATATGTAGAAACAGTCAGGTGTGCCCCCCCACTCCTATGTAGCCATGTAGAAACAGTCAGGTGTGCCCCTTCCCCCAAACCAGTGTAGAAATGTAGTAACAGTCAGGTGTGCCCCCCAATCCTTTGAAGAAATGTAGAAATAGGCAGGTGTGGCCCCCCAGTCCTGTGTAGAAATGTAGAAACAGTCAGGTCTGTCCCCCCACAATCCTATGTAGAAATGTAGGAACAGCCAGGTGTGCCCCTTCCCCCAACTCAGCGTAGAAATGTAGTAACAGTCAGGTGGGTCCCCCTCCCACAATCCTGTGTAGGAATGTAGAAACAGTCAGGTGTGCTCTCCCCAAACCTACTTAGACATGTAGTAACAGTCTGGTGTGCCCCCCGAACCTATTTAGAAATGTAGTAATGGTCTGGTGTGCCCCCACCCAATCAGATGTACACACGTTGTAACAGTCAAGTTTGCCCCCCACAACCCTATGTAGAAATGTAGTAACATGTATGTGTAACTATAATACCAGTGGAGCACAGATGCACAGAGGTGACCAAGGAAGCAGGATGTGTGTGTTAGGTCGATGTGTGTTTCATATTGTGTGAGAGTGGTCGGTATGTATGCATGTTGAGGTAAGACCTGGTGGCCATTGCTCATTACTGCTGATGACAGAGAGAAGACCTCACAACTGCAGTGCCAAACACAATACCCACCAGTATAACACAAGCTAGCAGTAAGACATTGTAAATGTATGGTGGTAATATATGTCACCATCTGAAAGACTGACATGGCATGGCTGTTGGGATAGATATACAAGCAGTACACAGGGGAAAGTACCCCAGACATACAGTATATATTGTGTCACTGTGAAATGGACACACCGTTGGAATAGTACATACAGGTATACATCACATTATCTGGTCCTGTAGTAGGAGATACTGATGTAGTTTGCCCAAACACTTGCAGATCACAAAGGAGGTAGGACTGATGTATTGGGAAACAGCTGATGTACTTGCCATGCAAGCATAACTGGAACACCCAATGCATATGTGTGCTTCAGATGCAAGTAGTGTCCATAGCACACATGCACCTAGCTCACACAAACACCACCTATAGGTACCTCTCTCGTTGTACCCCTGTGTGGGGAATGGGTACAATATGACCCCACCAGTATATGGCAATAGCGATAGAATGCAGCATGCAGTGCAGGTGTCCCATACAGGTGTGTCATCAGCTGTAAGTAGCACCCTGCCAGCATTCACACCACCTGATCAAGACTGATAGAAGGTATTGTCATGAACACCTAGCACACCTACGCTGTCACCCCAGGGGAATATACAGTATGGCAGTCTGAGACTGTAGGACTGGCAGAATGCAACGGCCTGCCACATCTGGCCTGCATCAACACCTAATGGCCCACAGGCCTCTGCCAAGGTCCTGTGTCTCACACATACTGCCTATTCATGTTATGTCATGGAAACCAAAATAACAACACAACACACTAAACATAAGCCATATGCAAGGCCATATGGATAAACCACAGTAACATGTCCACCATGTCCCACTGCATAAACTGTGGACCAACACCAACACACAGCTGTGATGGGGTGATAACTTTAGGGAAAGTATCAGAGAATGTATGCATACTGTAAGGAAGAGGATAAAATAATGGGGGTGGGGGGTGGGAGAGTGGGCAGCATGGAATGTGCAAAGTCTGACACAAAGCTGTGTGTACACACTATCCCTGGCTGTAAACCCATAAATGGGTGGCCACATACCTGCCCGTACACCACAATGGGGTAATGTCCTGACTCAAGGCCCCTGCCTCTGGGTAACCTGTGCGAATCTGTACAGCTGTGAGGTATTGCCATAGCAATATAAGGCCATACTGTCATATTGATGGATGTACAAGTATGGGATCCTCTTCCAGGACTGTAACAATGTGCTGAACCAGATACACAGACCTAGCAGCAAGTGTCTGCAGCTCCCCCTCCAGGATGGAATAACCTACCATGAATATGTAGGCATCTGCCCACACTACTGCACACAGCTGCAGTCACCCTTTTTCCCTAAGACATCACTGTGAGCAGGAATATCCACCTGACACTACATGAGGACAGAAGACATCACAGTGTAGAACAGTACACATGTCTGAATATCTCTGCTAACAGCAGTATCATGTAGCTGAAGCAGCACAGACACAATCACCTACAGTACGCACTATCCCCTGCAGACTTTGTCCCCTTATTGCCAAATGATCAACGGATACCCTGCAGAAACAGTTTACTATCTGTAGGTGTACAACACAAACATCTGCACTGGAGTACAAACTACCTGGAATTAATCCACACATGCAATACAGAAGGCCATATTGGGCATGCTCACACACTTAGAGAAATGAAGGCAATGTCAGATAACATACTGCAAGGTCATACTGGGCATGCTCACATACTTAAATGAAGCCTATGTCTGCAAATAACAGTGGACCAGACATATCTGGCAGTTGCAGATGTTAGTGCAGACACTCCTCAGTATGCACCACTCATGCTTTGCACACACAGTGGATAGGAATACAGACATATATCCAAGGGCAACACACTATAATAAGCCAAAATTAGACATACATAGATGTGTGGAAGAGAGTGACTGTGACAAGGAGCCATCCATTATGAGGCCTGTCCCACCCAGCACACACAGCCAAATGGTTACAACCACATGAGGTTCAGATGTCACTCATTGTAGATACTAGCCACCGGTATCTGTCAGCATTACGGACTATGTGGTGCAAGTGCTAGCTGTGCAACATGACTTACAAGGAAATAGTCATCTCGCAGCTGTATACATGTTCCTGTGGAATATTACCCTGCGTGTGCCTGCATGTAATGTGTCAACCTCTAGATAAATGGATTATGGCCCATGCACACACACTGCCCTCCCCATAGCCCTACTATAACATGGCTGCTGAGGTCATCCACTTTGAAATACACCTTTGGAAAAGTTGTAGCCCAGTGATCTCTGTGGCGCGTCCTATAACTACGTACAATTGTACTGTGATAAACTAGTTAGGTAGGAGTTCTAATCCCAGACATGGCAACCATGTGTCTGTCTCTGTCTGGTAGAGAGCAATGCTTTTTAGGCTAGTCACACTCCCTACAATTCAAATGCCCTACTTTGGCAAGGCTGCTGATGTCATCCACCTTGAAATACACATTTGGGAAAGTTGCAGCCCAGTAATCTCTGTGGCACGTCCTATTACTGTGTACTGCTGTAGTGTGATAAACTAGTCAGGTACGAGTTCTAATCCCAGACATGGCAACTGTGTGTATGTGGGTGCCTGTCTGTCTGTGTAGAGAGCCATGCTTTTTAGGCTAGTCACACTTTGTACAATTCAAATGCCCTACTTTGGCAAGGCTGCTGATGTCATCCACCTTGAATACCGGTATCATGTTATCAATTTAGGTGCAGGGTAAACCTGCTGTCCATTAACAGTTCCCACCACATGAGGCCACCTTTGGGAAAGTTGTACCCCAGTAATCTCCATGGCACGTCCTATAACTGTGCACTGCTGTACTGTGATAAACTAGTAAGGTAGGAGTTCTAATCCTAGACATGGCAACTGTGTGTGTGTATGTGTGTGTGTGTGTGTGTGTGTGTGTGTGTGTGTGTGTGTGTGTGTGTGTGTGTGTGTGTGTGTGTGTGTGTGTGTCTGTCTGTCTTTGTTTGTGTATAGAGCAATGCTTTTTAGGATAGTCACACTCCCTACAATTCAAATGCCCTACTTTGGCAAGGCTACTGATGTCACCCATGTTGAATTACACCTTTGGGAAAGTTTTAACCCAATAATCTCCATGGTGCATCCTATAACTGCATACTGCTGTAGTGTGATAAACTAATTAGGTAGGAGTTCTAATCCCAGACATGACAGCAGTGTGTGTATGTCTGTCTCTGTCTGTGTAGAAAGCAATGCTTTTAGGCTAGTCACACTCCCTACAATTCAAATGTCCTACTTTGGCAAGGTTGCTGATGTCATCCACCTTGAAATACACCTTTGGGAATGTTGTAGCCCAGTAATCTCCATGGCACATCCTATAACTGCATACTGGTTTAGTGTGATAAACTAGTTAGGTAGTAGGTCTAATCCCAGTCATGGCAACTGTATGTGTGTGTGTGTGTGTGTGTGTGTATGTGTGTGTGTGTGTGTGTGTGTGTGTGTGTGTGTGTGTGTGTGTGTGTGTGTGTGTGTGTGTGTGTGTGTGTGTGTGTCTGTGTGCCTGTGTAGAGAACAATGCTTTTTAGGCTCATCACACTTCCTACAATTCAAATGCCCTACTTTGGCAAGGCTGCTGATCTCATCCACCTTGACTTACACCTTTGGGAAAGGTGTAGCCCAGTAATCTCCATGGTGCATCCTATAACTGCATAGTGCTGCAGTGTAATAATTGAAAACAAATAAGGCATCAGAATGCTGAGAGTAAAACAATTTAGTCTATAAACACACAGAAATAAACTTAGGTTAGCACTTTCACAGTTGCCTGCTTCTTCAGACCTTAATGTAATTAACCTTAATTGTAATTCATATCCTGTGCAGATGTGGTTGTGAGTATTCAACAACTGAACTTAATGTGGAGTGGGTTTTGCTAATTTCTTATATGGTGGCCCTAGTATATATCACAATGTACACTGTACAGGAATAACAGATGTGAAATAGCCGAGAGGCTGGGGTACAAATCCATACCCCTGCATGTGATATCAAGGCCAGGTGAACAATGTGAGCAACCCTAGTATTACCCAGAGAACACTCTCAACCCATGTCTCACACACACACACACACACACACACACACACACACACACACACACACACACTTGCCTAGGCAACAGCTGCTATGTTCGTAGTACCCTGCATACTTCCCAGTTATAGCAACCATGGTGTTATTGCAGTGGGCTACAGCGGGCATGGCACCCCATCCATCAGTCCAATAGGCATGTACACTCTGACAATGCACCTGCCCCATGTTCCCCACTGGACACCTGCAACACCTTTGGCGCCATTAAATGTGACCCACAAAGGACATACCATGCCTGAAAAACATGCCCTGTATGGACAGATGCCACTGACACCAGGGAATACCAGTAGCATGTTATCAATGTAGGTGCAGGGTAAACCTGCTGTCCATTAACAGTTCCCACCACATGAGGCCAGGACTGGCACATCTGATGATAACAATCTGTGTGCACAACATGGGCCAGACACTCCAGGTACAGTTCCACATGTCACTGTGCATGCATGTGGGAGGTGTGCACATCCCAGAAACTGTCCATGTCATGGACTAAGGAACACAAACACGGCAAGCAATGCACAGCATTGGCCACATGCAATAGTCACTCAGGTGACTGGATAGTGACTACAATACCCACCTGTGTGGGCAAATCCAGAAATTACACCCCTGAGCCACAATGCAGATCATTGTCATGTGGCCTGATGCCAAGGTATACCCATCACCTAGCCTTGTATAGCCATCTGGCACAGTTCACCTCTACACACCTGCGAAGCAATGCACCCATGCATGTCAGTACTGACACTGTGTGTGTGTGTGTGTGTGTGTGTGTGTGTGTGTGTGTGTGTGTGTGTGTGTGTGTGTTATATGAGGCATATGATCACATTCACACTCACTACAATCCCCAGTGGCATACTGAAGTGTGCTGTCTGATGTCAGACACCTCCACATACCCTTTGCCCATATAACCTCCATATGACCCCTGTGGTGCATGTGATACCTGCACAGTGTTGTGTTATGGCAATCTCACTAGTGATGAGTTGTATGCCTGGCCCTGCCAAGTATGTCAATGTGTGTGTGTCCCTATGAGAGTGTGGCTGTGTTGACGCTGGCACCTGTACATGGGGACAGGCAAGTGTACTACACCTACTGTATAGCTACCATATCCCTGTTGCAGATGTCGCTCACCAACACATATAAGTTTTCTGGGCTCCTCAGCATGTAACCTATGTGGTGCATCCAATAACTGCATAGAAATGTGATAGCACTATATAGTTGTCAGGGGTTTGATACCCTGTGCTGGTAGGTGTATGACACAAACATGCCTAGTTTTACTCTCCCACCCCTCCCTGACTTTTATTTGCCTCTGTCTGCCTCTCTCACTCCCTCTCTGGTGGATGTGGAGACCTACACCTGCTTTGCTTGGGCAGTAGCATGTGTATTTTAAGTGATGCTCATGATCAGCTGATGGCCTCTGCACAAATTGCAGCCCTCCTCTAGCTGATTGCATGTGAAACAGCTGTGGTAACTTTTCCATAGCCAATTGCATGGAAACACACTCCAATATCTAGGAACATCATGTTGGCGTTGGGCCTTTTCTTTCACTGTGAGCAGAAACTCGATCTGTTGTTTGGCAAACAGCATCTCAGATGGCTTGGGGATTTATCTCTAACAACATACACTGTGGCCAAAGGGCAACACACGGGGGGGGGGGGGCTGACCTGACTACAGACTGTAAGTGCTGTTATACTGTATTTGAAGTAATGTTGGTTTAACAGGGTGTGTGTGGATATGGCTGTCCTATATGTTTTCATACCTGCCATGTCAGTGCTATGTTCATGAGGAAACCCCCATCTGTAGGGTCATCTGCAGACTGGGCAGTGTGTGGTGCCTTTTGTTTCATGTGTTACCCACAGAGCACCTATCTGTGAACTGCAGAAGACAGTGTGAGGATTGCAGTCTGTAGATGGTGACAGCCATGAGAGTTACTGACTTCATATCCCTCATAGGACATATGTTGCAACAAACCCGTTACAACAGTAAATGTATGAGGTTATCACAGCAACATGTTAATACTGGCCCTGTGTATGTGCCCCCAGCCACAACTCTGTCAACATTTGTGCATATGTCATGCAGTAAGAGGTGCATATGTGCTGTACACCATAATTAGTGACATCATATCTGATAACACGCCAGTGAGATATCTGACTGCTACACATCTTATGTATTGTAGGGGTTATATTTGATAACATAACATGGACATTCTGTGGTTGTGTGTACAATACTCAGGTCTTTGTACTTATGGTGAATGTTGACAGTGTGTGCAATGTTAATATGTATTTTGGCCTGTGTACAGACTGTGGTAGATGTCAATGTTTCTGGTCCCATTCTATCTGATGTTACATGCTGCTCCACTGTATGTTACCCTATTGGCTTACATGTTTGTAGGGCCATACACACACACACATGTCCCATACCACAGACAGGCATTGGACCACACTGTGTAGCGGCCCAGTATATCTAGGGTTAGTGTGTGAGTGGCACATATGAGGATGGTGTTGAACAGATAGTCCATATACTGTAATTTTACGTTAGCTTACCATATGTGGCTGTGGCTGTGTTCACATTGGTTGTGGTTATGCACTTTCACAGAGATGTATTGTACTCTGTGCTGTGACATGCCTGTAGAGCCTGCTATATATGCAGGTACATGTGGAGTCCCCCATAGAAAATGTAGGCCAGTGTTGAGCCAGTCTTCCTGTAGCCTGCACAGTGCTTTGTTACATGCCTAGCAGCTTAGTGTACTTATCCAGTGAGATGTCATGTCTAGATACTAGCCAGATGTACTGCTGCCAGGCCTCCCTTAACAGTCATGTATGTCAGACAGAGCAGTAGGATGCTGTACAGATGTATGTCAATATCTAGATGGCAGTATGTGGCCATGGCACCTCTGTACCAGTGGTTATTATGTGTCAGGACAGACAGGGGTGTGTGAATGCATAACCTATGGGGGAAAATGTATACCAGTCATTACATGTTATACCCATCTACATGGCTGTTAACATCCACATTGTCAGGCTTGATCCAGATGTCTTGCACTAAGGGGTCCTGTGTATACCTCTGGACTGTCCAGAGTGTGTCAGAATGTCCACATATATTGGCCAATATCTCTGATGTAGTCCACAGGAGCATTATGTGCTAGCAGCAGTACTGTACTATGATGTCCTTAGGATGTCTGTCAGTAGCCAATGGGACACATGTTAAAAGCAGATGTGACCTCCCACACACACCATGTCTGTGACAACAATCCCTATTACAGTAGCAATAGTCTACAAATATACCTGCTATACATACCTGACATCCCCTTGCACTATGAAATTGGGACTATAGGAGTTGAGGTAGGGCTACACTTCATGGTCAGGACATATGGTGAAAAAATATGTATATATAATTATCCAGATATCAATATAGATATATGCACATATACATATCGACATATATAGATGGATATGTACATAGATACACATATAAACACCCAGATATATAGATATACAGAGCAATATATGTCTACACATATACAGATAGAGATACATATGCACATATACGTATGGATATCTATCTATCTATCTATATATATATATATATATATATATATATATATATATATAGACAGTAGTAGGTATATCAGAATAGATATGTATGCACATATACTTATAGATATCTGCATATATACCAACATAACTAGGCATATCTGTACACATAGGATGTGCATACATATATAGCCATACATACATATATCTAAGCTAAGCTAAGCTATGGGCAAACATAAGGGCGCTTACACAGTGTAGGCTTTGCTTATTAGTGTGCATAGCAGCTCAGCTGTTATATTGCAGCAATGTTGATACTTGCTAAGCATGGCTTAGCCCTGGTAACCAGGTCACACCACCCAGTCTCATAACAAAGTAGGGTAATGCCATGTACAATTCATTCACCTATGTGTTGTCATTACAGTAGCAAGGGGTGTGAGTGTCATGTGTGGGACACAGACATATATGTGGCCTGTACAGCACTGTTATCTGTGTGAATGTGTTACATACAGGTGTAGTAGCCCAGGGTACGTGCTGTCACATTGGCATGTAGTGTATCATGGCAGTACTACTGTTGACAGTGCTAACCCAGGCAAGAGCAGAGTGCTAAATGTAGTACTGACAACAGGCACACCTGTGGGCATAACTGGACACCAAGCCTCCCTGTTGTATCCCTGGTGTATGAGTTGTGTCACAGTATATATCCCTTACTGGGTAATGATCCATCATGTGGAATGTAACTGTAGATTACCGTCTGTGCAGCACATGTTAGTGAGGGTGTCCGACATGTAGTTATAGCATACATACTGTTGTCAGACGTCTATCTGTCAACACCCTCATGTTACTGCATAGCTACTTGCCAAGCTGATGACTTCCAGTCCCTGTACAGATGTGCAGATGGCAGGTATCCAGCTGGGATATGTACAGGCAACCTAAGCTTGACTGACACTGACATGTCTGCCCAGCTGTATAAGAACTGGCACATACAGGAGATGTCACCCTGTATGCACCACATGCCACTGGTACCTCTACTACACTACCACAGTGAACCAATTATGCTTGGGTAGAGGTCTCCATCACAAACACTAACCATGTGTTGCAATGCATGTTGCATATATGTCAACTTGATCACCTCAGTGGCCATGTGCAGGAGGCACCTGGAGGATTGGCTGATGCATGTCATTCTCACCCTGATGGTCATCACAGTAGTGTCTGTCAATAGATAACCTGCTGCCACCTGGCAGGTGGCAGGATATCACTGTACACACAACCCCTACACAACCCATCTCCCCTTGGACAATAGCTCAGTACACAGCTATGACCACCTGCGGCGATGCAACCCTGTACTGACACATGTGTACATGTGCATGACTGAGTATAGCAGTGTCTGTGTGTTAGCACACATGTACTTGGGAATTCCATGAGGGCCTTCACAACCAATGCAACACCCATTGCCATAGTCAGTTGTGGCTGCTGCTGTATGGGACATTACATGTACCCTGTTGAGCCCCACCCATACCGGCTACACGAGCCCTGCAGTACCAGCACAACAGTGTTTTACAAATGGCTTGATAGGCATGGGATACCCATTGTGTTCTGGCATGTGTGTATAGTTGTGCATGTCCATATATCTGTAGGGTATAGCATTCCGAGGCCACATACTCCTATTACAATATCCATTGCCACACAGTAGTACAGATAGTGCTGTTGTTGCCTATAGGTGAGGCATGACAATGCAACACCGTACTATGTGTGTGGCATGTGCATTAGATGCATATCCCTGTAGTACAACTGTTGGGGTATACTATGGGTTGTATCACAGTTGCGGCCAATGTGTGATTGTGGGTATAGCAGAGTGTCATCATGGGTTTCAGGGAGTAAAATATCCACTGAGGGATATGGGCGCTGTGAACACTGTCATCACACTAAGGTACACCCGGTATATGTCCCATGTACCATGTTATGATTACCACTGTCACCATAAACCATACAGGTAACTGAGGCCACAATCCAAGCCGGTTATGCATGTGTTGTGTACAGCCTACCTGTAACACATTGGACACACTGTCAAGTTAGTTAGCAGCGATAGGCCCTGGCATCTCAGATGTGTGTCTGGTTGTTATGTATCTGTTAATGTGTATATGATAGTGTGTCACACTATGTATTGTTCATATACACCCATTACATCCCCCATTAGCATACTGTACATGTCTGGGGTGTTCTGCATGTAACATGTAACCTGGGACACACCTCACTCTAAACGCTGTGTGGTGTGTGCAATGTAAGCCACACACATCAGTATCACAACATTGCTAGGTAGGGGTCTAGTCCCAGTGTTGCCAAGTAACAGTGTGCGTGTATGTGGATGGGTCTGCATCAGGTTGCAGTGTATACATGCCTCAGCGGGTCACCTGTCCATGCGGCACAGGCAATAACCATTTTAGTAACCTGTGACGTGTTCAACTGTACCCCAGATATGTCACAGCCATGGTGTCACCACAGTGACATACCCCATTGTGGAAAATGACTGCAGACCATCCTCATGCTGACACATGTTCACCTGCAACATAAATGGATAACATTATAGGAACTGCAATTAACCAGTGTTACTAACAGGTATAATACATCATTGCTGGACAGCTACACTACCTGCCATTTATGCATTACACTTTACTCCTTGCAACATGTTACACTGCAGTACTGTGGTACACTGTAGTACAGTCACCATGTGCATCAGAACCATATCAGCCTGTTCCTGCATTGATGGTATGGATGACAGGGATGTGGCACAGGTATCATCAGATGCATAGGCTGCGATGTTAGTTTGCCAGAGGCCGAGGGTGGGCCATACATTTGACACCATGTGTGGGCGAGGGGTGTACTGTGGTGAGCTGGGTGTGGTGATGTGGTGTGTGTAGGTATGGGGTGGCCCTAGGTGTGTTTGCATAGTGTGTGGGTATGCATGCACACAGTTCTGCCATGTGGCTGTCCTCCACAAGTGTTTATGGACAGCTGCAGACCATACCTGTCAGGGTGTGCAGTTCACTGCCTCCAGCCATGGACACATGGACTGCACCTGCCAAGGGTTCTGTGGGCACATCCAGGTACAGGCCTTGATGTTCTACTCTCACCTGCTGATGTCCGGACATCATGAGCATGTCTCCTATATGTGTGGTATACTATGTTCTGTCCATAATATCATGCACTGGTGTGTCATGTGTATGTAATGCTCACTACATGCCAGATATGCTGCTCATTCAGCCTATCATGTGACAACTGTAATATATGGAGACACTCCCTGGTGTTGACTGGTACTTCCCCAATGCATCTGTAGTACTGCATACATGGGTTGTAGATGATCTCCCTGCTGAATGTGATATTAAGGGTGTACCTGGTGTCTAACTTCCCTCTTGATGCCTATTCCATGCTACAGACTATATTATACTATCAGCTGTCCTGTGATTACACACGTGGCAGGTATTCCTGGTGTGTAATGTGGCAGACCATGTCCATGTACTGCATGGTTCCAAAGGGTGGTACAGCTCTATGAACACCCCACAATCTCACATGTGCATATATGGCCACCGACACAAATGCACACATGCACACACACATCCTACATGCATCCACCTCCCTTCACTTCACTAGAGTGACCCAACACACAAACTAATTAACCAGCAGGATGCATGCACACACACACACACACACACACACACACACACACACACACACACACAAACACACGTGAGGTTGCACAATGATAGTACACACAGTCCTCCTATTACCCATCTGTCAACATGCAGGACATATGGTACAGAACAGCATGCAGTTCAGCTATAGTCAATCCATGCTAGCAACAGTATATATATATATATATATATATATATATATATATATATATATATATATATATATATTTATCAAACCATCGACAACTTAAAATAGCGAAACTGGCTCCACCGACAACTGAATTAACGACAGCGCAACGAGCGGTTTACAAGGTAAGGGGTGTAAATTCGCTACTCAAGCCTACCATGGTTAAGGAAGGGTGGCAGTGTCATGCAACCATGGTAGGCATGAGTAGCGGAGTTACATCCCTTATCTTGTAAACGTCTGTTTTTGCACTGTCGGTTATTTCAGTTGTTGGTGGAGTCAGTTTTGTTATTTTAAGTTGTCGATGGTTTGATAGGTACCCATATATATATATATATATATATATATATATATATATATATATATATATATATATATATATATATATATATATATATATATATATATATGTGTGTGTGTGTGTGTGTGTGTGTGTGTGTGTGTGAGATGCATGTGCTGTGTCATTAGGTGATGCCCCTTCCCCTGGATACCACTGCACCCATGTAAACAGTACTGCTGTGCACCTGTTCTGCACTCTGCTATGTACTATGCACCACACCTCACAGATGTATGACCCACTGTGGAATGTGCAGTACTGTGTTAGTTATGCCAGCTTTAATGCTCACAGCCCCTATGTTTTCCAGCAACACTTATCTGGGATGATATGTGGACAGTTGTCATTTGTGAATACCTGATGTACAGCTCTCAACATCAGCGGACCATATATGACCAATCCAATACTCTTACACTAACAACCCTCAGAGTATACCATGGCTATGGGGGTGTACACACTCTTCCTGATATAATGTACCCATCCGTGATCTGCATTGGGACCGCATCACTGCATATCTTAGTGCATGTGCCTGATATGTGGAATATATCCTGTACTTTCACATGCAGTGTCTACAGAATGTGTTAGGTATGTGGATGCTGACTGCGATGCATACACTCTGTGTGGGCATGTGTGTGCTATGACAGTTTGACGCACCTCTTGTTGTGTGTACGACAGCAGTCACTACTTCTGACAGGGATATACCAGTGTGGGCCATCTGCAATTGCCAGTGTATATTCAGTCTGCCCTACACGTCCTCCTATTCTACAAGATTGCAAGGTCTACTCATATGCACATCCCTTGGTGTTCACACACTGCTATCACTATTGCTGTGGGGGTAGGGTTACTTCTACCACAGGTCCTGAACCTGACTATGTGCGGATACTGCCATTCTTAGCATCCTTAGGTTCCCTGCTGCAGTGCACTGGTGTGTCATGCTGACACCCCCCTTCAGCCTTTTTGCAGATGCATAACAAGGAAGCCCTACACATGTGTGTCACTTTGCAGTGCCCCATACATGGAACACCACATGCTACAGCTTAGTCCCATCTGATAATGTGTACTACTGTAATGCCATATGCCATAGTTTATCTCTGCAGCAGTTGCCATTGTCTTACAGGTATATATACACTGGTGTTGCACTGTATATCGGTGTTGTTCCAAACATGTCCCTACTGTAGGCCATGTCCCCCACCATTATGTTACTCCCTGTGGACACATTCTGCAATGACAGGATGTTAGTTATGATGCAAGTGTCTGACATACCCTTCCAATACCCCATCATGGTCAGCCCTGTGATGCCATGCATTTCACAGCAACAATATGTGCACATGTACAGCATGCATTCTGGGTAGGTGTTTTAGAAGTGTGCATGGAATTTACCATCACTATTACATACCCAGTGTGTTGGCAAGCATCTACATAAACCATACTCACCAGCTACAGGCTGCTGCCATGGTGGTATTCCGGAGGGACCTACATAAGAGAGTGAGAGATGCAATGTCAGTGGCCACACCTGTGGCAGTGCTACAGGGTGGGTGCAGTATTACAATACATCAATGGTATATTTCCACAATACTACCACATCTGGACATCTGTTTATCACTACTATGCAGCAACACAATATATCTATGAGATGTCAGATATGCATGATCAACCTGTACCGATGTGGATATATACGCAACAGTGGTCTACTGATTTCCCTGTTTCCTTACCTGCATGGTCCTCGGCTGGTGTGTGGGTGACACCCACCTCCACAAAGGTGTCTGGCGGTTGGTGGCTGGCCAGACATGACGGGGGGATGGATGGCATGGCCCCCCTGTGGTGAGGTGATCCCCACGGACTGCAGCAGCACACCAATGAGCATTTTGAAGCAGGTCAGTACAATGATGCCAGACCTACTCATAACTGCATCATTGACCTTGTGGACTAGGTCATTCCACAGGGTGGTCCACTCCTGCTGGTCATGTGCGGCCCTGCCAAACAGTACAAGGTAGTTCTGGATTTAGTATGTGATCAGCACTTCATTCTGTGCCGCTGAATATGTTGGCAAACATGCATGTGACATCTTGGCTGAAAGGCATAAAGATGGAAACAGGTCTGAGCAACTCACACAGCAAGGTTACCACAGTTCTTAATACATATCTCTGTAACCCCCCCACCATATCAGCTACAACAAACTGTACACCCAACTCATTAGGTATGGCTACAGCTTACCTACCAGTGGGCAACTCATACAGCAAGGTTACCACAGTTCTTAATACACATCTCTGTAAACCCCCCCACCATGTCAGCTATAACAAACTGTACACCCAACTCATTAGGTATGGCTACAGCTTACCGACCAGTGGGACAGATATTGTATCGTGCCACACTTTCTGCTATGTGATTGTAGCCTTGTTCCCTGTGGAGACACTATCATTGCTGGCCCGTTACAGACTATTTACCTGCATGCCATTGTTAGGGCCACTATAGTTTCATACATGCTTGTGGTATGGCTGCTTTGTGATTGCTGCACATCTGACATTCTGTGTTATTGGGGATATCTATGCATGCTGTTGGACATGTTCCGGTATTGTGTAGACTATTACTACCAACATATGTTCTATAACAGAGACAGAATAACTCTCCAGACCCATCTGCCCATGTTACCTGGCCACATCACATGTGTGTCCCACCCTGTGGCCTCTTCATGTACTGGTCCAGCAATACCGGCAGGTGGAACCAACCCAGGGGATGTTGTTCCCCCCTGGGGGCACACACAGACATGTTCCTGTCCCCTGAGGTCAGGTCCAGGGTCTGTTCCATAACGGGTACCACAAACACATGTGGGATATGCTACATCACTCTTAGGCACCCAGTACACATTCACAGGGCCAACATGCTCCTCCTGCTCAGCCTCCAGGCCAGGCACCTTCAGGACATGGATTGCTGTTGTGAGTAGCAGTGGGTGGGAGACTTGTTCCCATTGTGTCCATAGTGGGGCCCATGGGGCGTCCACATCACAGACCACACACACACACACACACACACACACACACACACACACACACATGTGTCACATACCACCCCTGTAGACGGACCTCTTTCTCTACCAACCCTGACCACCTCCACAGCTATACATGCCATACTTTACCGTATTCCCATTCCATACTTCACAGGTGAGGGCAATATGGTCCTAACAAGGGGTTGACATGTGACATACTTGTCCATGTTGCACACATTGCCAGCTGTAGATATCTGTGTGTATTGCTATGTCTGCTGTTGCCTCGCACATAGCATGCATCACTGTCTTAATAATATAGGGGACATGTATTTACATACATATATGTTTGTGTGCGTGTTTGTATATATGTAGACATGTGCATATAGGTATAGATCTATATATGTGTAGATATATGTGATGTATATATGTCCTCATATATATGTCTACACATGGGTATCTGCATGTTTGTGGACATACATGTAGATATATATATATATATATATATATATATATATATATTATATATGTGTACATATGTACACATATGCAAACCTATATGTGGGGTACATTCAAACATCAGGTCCACAATCTCACAGCACCTTCCTGCACAGCTGCACTGTTCTGCCGTGCTACAATACAGACAGGTGCCACATATGGACACAGCCTGACATTAGGGGGTATATGCAGGACCTGATTGCAGGTAACCCTATTACACACCTATGGCATTCCTGCATGCTACATTGCAGATTAAGCTGAGTATCCTGAAAGGGGTGGGCTGTGGGTCCGTGTCATCATAATGGCATTACTTCCACCACCAGCTATTGGCCACGTAATATACATACTTCCCATTACACAACACACACTATGATGGTTTACATCTTGTCAGTCAGTGCTGATCTGTACAGTTGATGAGTATGGCCCACTACCCACAGGGACAGACACTATTGTCCATAGCAGTTGTTCAGTTGAACATCATTACAACAACACCTGATGGCACATATAAATCATTCCACATCATCTATCCCATTATTATGGACCAGGTACTACATTCAATTGCATGTACATATACTTCACATACCTGTTGTTGGGAATGATGTCTGTTCTGGATAGATTGCTGGATGTTAGTATAGTTTTTTTCCTTTGGCTTTTGCTTTGCCTTTGCCTTAGGCCCCCTTTTTTTTTTTTTTTTTTTTTTTTTCTTTCTTTCTCTCTCTGTTTCTCACAGTCTCTCTCCAGTAAATGGACTGAGCTGCTTTGAATAGATTGCAGCATGGTTTTGTAGGTGATGCACATGATCAGGTGATGGCCTCTACACCAATCAGTGTCCTCCACTTGTTAACTGCATGCAGCTTGCTGTGTAGTACTTCAAATTACCACTGTCATGGCAACCACCTACTATAAATCCCTACATCATGTGGGCGTGGTCCCTTTACTTTTCCTGTGTGATGGACATCCTTCCTGTGTGTGGGCATCAGTGTTACAGATAGCAGGTAGCAATACCTCTTACAGGAAACCTGCACACTCAGGCCAGCTACATATTTGTAGGAGGTTCCATAACTACTGACAGAGTGTGAGTAGAGTTGTTGTGTGCATTGTATAGTACTGGTGTTACTGGGTTTGTGTGTACATACTGGTTTACCATGAAATGCTGTCTGTCTGCATAGCTCTCAACTGTGGGCCTATCTTCTTTATGGCCAGAGGTGTGCCTGTTATGTTTTGTCTGTCCACCACACAGGTCTTGTGTCAGATATTTCACTGGCAGTGTGTCTGTTGAGTGCTATCAGTACATGGCTACATCCATTTCTGTTTCTAACTTCACATTCCATTCCTGACTAAGGGTATGTTGAAGACTATCCTGTAACACCAGCAACTTGCTTAGTGTATGACAACAGTTATACACATATGGGCCTGTGTTCCAGCCTCTGTCCTCCACCTACATACCAGGCTTTGCACATACGACATGCTCTCAGGGGTTGTTCTGTAGTGGGCTGTGAGTATGTCATGCTGCCATTCCTGCCATCAGTCCACTGCTGTTGTGTCCCCCACACATATGGTGAGGTTGGGGCCATATATGTGTGGGCTTCACCTACACAATACATGTGTGCCCTTATGCACTCCAGAGGCCAGTGTATGTAACAGTGGTATATGGCCCTGTATTAGTGAGTCTGGGGGAGAGGGATGCACCATAACTAACCTAGGCTGTTACAACATGTGGGGGTATCAGGGTTGAGCTGCCTTAAGATATCTGGATGTACATTACCATACAATCCACCTTGGGTAAATGCAGGCCTACTGCCACCTGCCATATAGATTGTTCTGTTTGTCTATGTGCTTATGATGGTGTCAGTTATGACTTGTTATGTAAGTTACATTTCATTATGTCACCTGAGCTCTTTACCACCTAGGGATTGTCTACAGAGTATAGATAGAGGCTGCCAAACTATACATCTGCATTACTTACTGTTAATTGTTTGGTATCTTGTGGCCCAGTCTATCTTTACTTTTGTACTACTTGAAGGCCTTGGCCTGGACAGCAACATTTGTAAACCTTTCCAGACTACTGTATTAGTATAACAGTTTAACAGTTGCATTACTCAGTTTATTTGGATGTCCATGTCTAAACAGCTATATGACATGGCATATACAACTGTAATAGTACACAAATAAAGCTTTCCCATTTATGCAAACCTGTGTGTGGTGTCATATCCTTTGACCTCTCTATGGGTATATGTTGCAGGAAAAGATTGTCATTTGTATGGTTGGCTCATACAGTGTCCAGTTGGTAAGGTGGTAACTGTGGGTATAGTGGCTGTTCCATATTGTGTGCACCATCTGCATATGTATCTTACTATACATATCTCTGTGTGTGTGTATGTGTAGTTATATCTATATCTATATATATATGTATGTGTATATATATATATATATATATATATATATATATATATATATATATATATATATATATATATATATATATATGTGTGTGTGTGTGTATCTCTGTATCTGCATATATGTGTCTGTGTATATGTATCCTAGGGATGTTGACTGTTTCCACATTGTACATTCCTTATGGGAGCCAGACTTTACTGCATGATATGTTATTGATACCAGCCTGACATCATACAGGTGGGATGGAGTACTTTTAATATCTTGTGCCCATAATGTGTCAGGTCCTGGGTATGGGAATATGCAACAGTTGCTAGTGTATTGCAGGGCAGATGTGTTTGGCTGTGAGGGGGGAATACCTATTCATACAAGAGGTATGTTGTTTGGGGCCTCTCAACCCCATTAACGGTGGATATGGACATATATATTTTTGTTATGTTCCCATTGTTATCTACAGATGTATGTCCACATATACCTATATTGATGTATATATCTGCTTACATATATATAAAACTTGCTGTGTATATATATATATATATATATATATATATATATATATATACATATAGATGTAGACATATATATCTACAGATGTATGCATTTGTATGTTTATGTATGTTTATATGTTTATTTATATATATATATATATATATATATATATATATAATATATATATAAAACTAAAGAACTTTTTAGTTCCTAAACAGAGAAACAATCAACACACATAGGCTGAACTAATGTTTAAGTGCTTTCATCCTTTATTGATCGTTAGGACTTCTTCAGAAACGAAAATGCAGTAAAATTACAAAAAAAAAAGAACGTACACACTTAAATCATTTTGGTATAAACATTCAAAAAATGCATATTGGTGTAATTGACTTGTCACTGGGTGTCTGCGGGAGAAGTAGCCAATCTCCACAAATGATAACTGCTGACCAATAAGAATGTGGGAATTTACACCTCTAGTTTCTGTTCTATAGTTAGATTAAGTTAGGGTAAACTGAACTTTTATTGATTCATATTTAATTCAAATGCTGTAATAGAAACAACCAGAAAAAAGATTGCTATTTTTCTGGCTGTACTCCTATTAAAAATGAACTAACTGGGAATTTATTAACGTAGTCATCGCAAAGCACATTTAATACTGATGCTTTCATTGAGTCCTGGAGCTGAGTCAGCACCCAGTAAAAGTTGCCATTTGAGTTCTTTCAACTCGAGTAGTGCATTGCAGTTGTAAGGCGAATGCTCTGTCCACTACACTATTGTTATACTGGTTCATTTGCATATATCTTCCTTGTTATCCTCTTCAGCATTTTAATTTGCATTAAGTGTAGCTAAGAGATGGGTACACCCACGCACCTAGGATTAGCTTTAATCATTTTTTAATAAAAAAAAAAAGGGTTTCTTCATTTTATTTGCATTTACTTGCTGTTGTACATGAGGGGGAATGTTGGTGGGGATATGCGGACACCTATGAGAGGTCTCGCTCATTTCTTAGGCCTTTCTGCTGTTCTGCATTGTGGGGGGTGTGTATATTCTGAGAGCTCTGCTCTCCGACATGCCCCCTGCACTCTTAGATGATCCATGTAAGATTAGGAGCTCAGGTAGCACGCCTCATTAATATGCATGGCGCACTGCCGTCCTGCTCCTAAACGGATGCTTCCATGCAGGGCTAAGCTAGTCCTGCACAGAAGATTAGTAAATCCAGGGGAATATCTGCCCTTTTGCTCAGTAAAAAAAAAAAAAAAAAAAAAACACTTTAATGAACTCGTGGATGAGACCCATATGACAAATTACTCATTTGCGATGTTTCCTTATTATCTAAGATTAGTGTATATACTTTCATTACCAGTTTCAGATGTTGAATTTTGGGATATCTAGTTTATGTTACTGCCTGAGATCTGTTCCAGTTAACCAGTGCAGTGCAGAATAACCCCACCACAGAGTCAAGATTTACATCACCTGACAAAGCACTGTCCCTTTTTACTGCTAGTCTAAGTCTCACATGATCAAAATGTTTCCTGTAGGAAACTTCTGAATCAGGCCTTTTTTTGTCCCCTGTCCCTACAGCTGACCATGAGTTGCCACCTGCTCCTCTCCTCACTCACCAGGCCTGCTAGTACAGCATAAGCCTCCACAGGACTCATCCTGGGCCAAATGCAGCATTATACTGCAGCTAGAGAATGTGCCCTAAGTTCTATGACCCTGTAGCAATCTAGTAAGCTGCACGATTACTGTCCCTGGGACATGCATGTGTGCTTCTGCATATGTGCAATCTCCTGACCAAGTGGTATATCACTTGCAACATGGAGCTCACCAGGCTGTTTACAGTGCTTTTGCGACAAGTCTAGGCTACCACCCTTCTCCCAGGATGGATGAGCTGATGTTGGCTGCTTACTCATATCCTTCACTGCCCAATCCCTCTGACACCATGCTGCAAGTTGAACACAGGTGGCCTTGGGCACAGTAAGGGCTTAAACCCTATGTGGCAGTCTTTTGATCTCAGTATGGCACTGGAACGTTTTCATCCATAATAATTCCTGGAATCCGCTTTGGACTCAAGATTCACAGCATTATCTCTACTGATTGATCTGCACACTGCATGCATCTCATGCTGGAACATTTACAAATGCTGCTTCTTTTGATGACCTGCAGTAAGTCTTCCATGCAACATGCCCAACCTAGTTCTGCAAAATCAATTTATGTGCATAGATGAATAAACTATGGTTCACATGCTTTATTGGACGCATAACAGGCAATTTTTTGTGCATACTAGCAATGTTAATTACATTTTTTAGAGTTTGTAACCAACCTGAATATTTTACAACAGAAATATTAGTGGAATTAGTCTAATCAATAAATTAAAATAGGTGTTCCCTTTTCAATTTGAGAATATATTTTGTAAACAAGAGTAAGAGCTCTTGCTGTATTAGCATTTGGCCTTTCATTCTTTTAAGACATGGTATACCAATTTGCTGTTTTGTGCACCAAAAATGAGGAAACACCGGCAAGTGATATTTGTAGCTTGATCATACCGTACTGATGCCATGTCAGGAATCATCTTTTAGTTATATTTTCCAGAAATCACTTTGCTCAGCTTATATCAATGGCCATGGCACATTGTCTTTTAGCTACCTGTTTAGTTGTGTGAACTTACTTAAACAAGAAAACAAATGTCTGTAACATTTTTCAAATGTTGGTGGTATCTCATGAATGCCTTCTACCTTCTCTGTGGAAGTGAGTATCCTCTTTCTGCCCATCTCACATTCTCGATATTCAGTCTGTGATTTACCAAGTTCACATTTTCACCTTTTAACTCAGACCATTTCTGTAGATGTTGTAACACTTTATGTAAGTTACTTAGCTGCTCACTTTCTGTCTTTCCAGTTATCAGTGAAGCTTTTTTTTCCCAGCAACCTGTTAATCACCCTGATAAACAAGTACATCCAGATTCATGAACAAGTTTCTCTGTACTCTTTGAATGTTAGATGATACAGAGATCAAGCTTAATGGTAATTTGGTGTACATACACATGAACGTATGCAGACACATACATACACACATACAAACACACTCAAAACAATATGTATATTAATAAACTCATATCATTGACTTTGTTTTATTAACTTATCACTCGTGGGCTGGTTTATGGACTCTTCAGATATGATCCATGCTATAAAGGGTAATGATAAATACAGTAAAATTTAGTGCAGGCAACATATGGACAATTTAATTTAGCTAGTCAACAAGCATGTTTTTTTCAAGGTGGGAAAATCTGGAGTCCCCATGGAAAATTGATGCAAACAGGGGAAGACTTGCAAAACCTAGCAAAGATATTGACCAGAATTCAGGACTGAACACCAGATTAATGATACAGAGAGCTCACCAATGATTCACCTTCTTCTACAGGTTTTCAAAATCTTCATCTCAGTAATACTTTTGGATAAATAGCTAGTTAGATTTATTTTAAGAAAAAAAAAACAGTTCCACACCTCAGCATGCCACTTGGTGATATGTATGTGTCTCATTTGTAGCCTAATTAATGGTCAATTTATAATAATTATAAATACATATCACATTATAGCTGTTTATAACCAGAACAACTAGATTTGCTCATTTTCAGTAATTCACTTGAATAATAATACCTCATTTTGTCAAGCCTTTCAAATTATCTATCCTATTTTCTGCTGCACAGGGTAGCAGTCTACTTTTGCAAAACTTAAGCGTGACATTCTGCCTTACCAAAATGGAGACTTTAACAACACTGAGTGCTCTGTGTTCCTTACAAAATACTTTCTCATAAAACAAGCACTTCTTCCACTAGTTTAAACTCATGTGTTTTCAGTTTAACACTAATTCTACAGCCATTTTTTTCTTGCACAGAATTATTCCATTACCTTTTACCACAACTAAAGGCAAACATTCTTTATAATTTTCATAACAATTTATAGTCATTACTTCAAGCTAACAAAGGTGAACTCATGTGTGTACATTTTAAAGTATCACATTAATACTCTGAGAGCATTTCTTAGGAAATAACGTGTGAAACAAGTTGTTCAGGTGTAATAAATACTCCTACAACAGCATCATTCACCACACTTAAGGCAAACTCACATGACTTGGAAAATTGAGTTCAAGAAGTTATTTCCTCTGGCAAGCTTGGCTATGAATTTTACACTGTGAAATTCACAGTTCATAGCATACTGTTTCACTTCCACAATGCATTCTCTGGGATTCAGAAACAGTGCTTTCCCAATCTTGGCTAGCTTGTCTCTGTTTACTCTGTGTGCATGCTGAGCCTGCTGCTTATTAATAATGAGCGTGTCTAGGCAAGTGCATGTGAACAGCAGCTCATTAAATATCCTTCTTGTAGCTACTGAATAGACTGCAGGTAGGGCAAGTAAGAGTATAGTATGGCCTGTTCATCTGTCATGCATGTTTCTGTCACACACACACACACACACACACACACACACACACACACACACACACACACACACACACACACACACACACACGCACATATATTTATTTGTTTATATCTATCTATCTACGTATACATATACACACACACACACACACACACACACACACACACACACACACACACACACACACACACACACACTCACACACACACACACATATATTTATTTGTTTATATCTATCTATCTACGTATACATATATACACACACACACACACACACACACACACACACATGAATAAAAGGTAAGTTGGGGAAGGTAGTAAGATGAAGTAAAACTATAGTAAAAGGGTTAGGATAATAAGCAGAGGCAAGCAAATAAACAAACACTACAAGACTGACAGGTGAGGTGCTGACACAGTTAAGGATGGGGAAGACAATGGAGAAAGAGGTAGCTGAAATACAGAGGAAATATAATGATGATGGGTATGATTAGACAGCAAACAAAGGTGGGCATAGCCACAAAACAGAGGGGAAAACTAGGATGGGGGATAGGATGGAGTGCACATCTGTACTCCCTGCCAGATATGAGCTAGTGGGAGATTATTCCCCACCCTGAGTTCTCTCACCACCGGTTCTAGGCTCTGATGTTAATGTTTGCACATGACAAAGACGTGACTTAATGAGTCACAAGAGGTGGGTCTCAAGTTGGCTGATTCTAGCATCCAAACTCTCATCAATAATGTTCCCAACCATCTCCTCCAGCTGCCAGTGGGTATACATGTCACCTCCACTGTTGCTGTTTGCTGCAGGTGTTATTGCAGCAGCTTCCTAAGCAGGGCAGGTGGCAATGACTGCTGCTGCCAGTATGGCCAGGGGGTTGGAGCTGACAATGGTAGATGGGGACACTACTGGCTGTGGTGTTGGTAGGTATAGTATAGCAGCCACCAGTGGTGGGGCAAAAGATCTGGATGATGGTGGGATTGTTGGTCTGAATGCTGCTGCATGTAAATGTAAAATACACAGAGAGAAACAAAATGAAAATAAATAAATAAATAAATAAATACATGTACATAATGGAAAGGATAGTGAGAAAGAGGATGGAAGAGAAAAAAGTCCAAATAAATTGGGAAAAATGAAGATAAGACATCATCTGAGTCTGGCTACTTTACCTGTACAGTAAACGTTATGAAACAGCCACCTCTTTGTAACAATGAGGTGTCTGCTTACAGTTCCTATGGGATTTGACCCCACAACTGTCATCACTTGTGGTCTCAAAGGCACTTTGTTTACATGGTGTGCTACATAAACAGTCTGAGAAAAGTCTACAGGGAAACACACACTAATGCAGCATGACAGACGCAATGATGTTTAATGCATAGTGGACTTGAACCATAACGTTCATCACCGTTAACCTCACTGGCACTGCATTTTCATGTTGAACTACATCAGCAGCCTCAGAGAAAAGGGCAGGGAAGCACACACTAATGGTACGTGTCACACACTTGCATAGTAAAAGAGACAACTAGAACCGACCCTGGAGGACATGAACTCATTAGCTACAACCTCAAAGGCACTTCATTTGTACACTGAGCTGCATCAATAGTTTGAGGCTAGCCTACAGGGAAACACACAGTAATGGCGTGTGTCACACAGCAGCAGAATAAAGGAAACATATGCATGCAACTCCTAAGTGACTTAGACTGTAATCTAAACGGCACTTCAATTGCATGCTGAGCTGGATCAGCAATCCAAGCAAAGCTTGTACTGAAATGCACAGTGATGCTTTGTATCATACACTTGCAGAGCAAAGACACTATTAAATGGTAAATGAGCTCACTGACAGCATTACAATAGGACAGCAGTGCCTCAGCACATTGAGCTGCATGTACTAGCACATGAAAGCCTCCAACCACTGACATCTACGTAATGCTATGCTGCTCATATTCAATTCTGAGCATGCCATCTAAGTGCCAATACTGTATATAGCAATCCACGGTACCTATATTCCTTTATGCTGAGCACTCCCTGTATGGGCAGTTGTATTTCTTAACAAACCTGCTGCACTAGTAATAAGCTATTAGCATAGCATTTTAACCAACATAAGGTTACATGATAGGACCTAAACAACTTAATAGTGAACAGCATAACTGGGTTGGATGGTTACAATTTATTTGCCATCTTTAACACTGCTGGCAACTCATACATATCTAACAATTAAGTCCTATTCTGCATATTTGATAATGTGGTAACCCTGGGGAAAACCATACCTATCCTGAGTACTAGTATTACAGCTGACTGATTTGCTGACTGAGTTCCTGTAATGGTTATGCTCTAATAAGACACAACAGTTGGAATGCCTACAAAAGTTTCATAAAAGAAGAATTCAAGGAATGAATACCCTGTCCTACACTAATTGCCTAAAAGTTTTGTCTCTGTATTCAGTCTCCTACAGGCTGCTGACAGTGGATCTTTGCCTGGCTCTCAGGGCTTCCTCAGACCCAGCCCTGATGGAAGTGTTGCACATGCACAAAACAAACAGTAACAGAAACGCTAGATCCAGGGATCTGAACTTCACTTGTGACATAAACAGAACATGTTGGAGTGACAGCTATTTGTTCCAAAGGATCCCTGTACTATGGAACAGACTCATCATCCATGTAAAATAAAGTTCTTCCCTGACCCTATTCAAATCAAATCTTGGCAATTGCATAGCAGATCGTACATTTATCCATCTGGTCTAGTCCCCATGTAGCTTAAAGACAGTTGATGATTGCACATGTGGGAAGTTTACTGACATTGCCATATACATTAGGAAAGAAAACACATGCAGTGAATGTTCAGAAGGAAAATGGTGTTATTTGAAAAGATGTGCAGGTAACATGTTTATGAATTCTCATGGTATGTATCAAAGTACTAATACAGGATTAATGGAAAAGCACATAGAAAAATGTGTGGACAACTTAAGAAAATAAGAAACACTTGGACATACTACCTATACAATTACTGATAGTGGCTACAATAACAGTTGTGGCAGCAAAATGCATATATTGTGAACTATAGGAAGTGAGAGAGAACACATGCAGATTATTATGCAGGGCAATCCATAAAGATATACCACAAAGCTAGAACTGTCACATTGAACAGAAAATACATAGAAAATTATGCTTCAATAAATATTGTTACAGATTTCTAAAATATAACAGATGAAGTGAATGTATAAGGAGGTGTGGGACATGTCAGAAAAAATTATACTGAGATGGAAATCTTGGCAAACATGAGACATGGAGACAGTCCAGTAACATCTGTTGAGTGTACTTATGTCAGGAAATGTGTATGGACATGGTTAAAAGTATGATAGTAAGGCTACTTCAGAGAGTTATCTACTAGAAGTAGTGTGTCTGATGTCTTTATTGTGTTAGGGCAACTGATGCATGCACTGTTTCAATTTATTTTAAGTGACTGGAGTGAAAAACATTTCAAACCTATGTAAGTATTTTATTACATGAGTATTACCTGCAGCTGCCTCACATACACAGTTAATACACTATGAAAAAGTACACTTTTGAAGGGTTTTTATATCATGCTTGACATAAAATGTGCAATCCATTATAATACCTGGATCTCAACACACAACAAACCTCACAGATTGGTGCAACATTACCATCAAGTTGTAAGTGAATTAAGAAAGTCTTAGAATTTACATGCAACAGATGTAGACTGGCCTATAATAATGTTGTATAGGCCACTGCCTCCATTGTGCAACAGTCAGCAGATATATGCAGCCTGAGGCAAATTCATAAACAACGAATGACAATGATTATTCCTCACCACTGATTACATACAGTGCTTTATGCTAAGCATTGCACAATGGAAAATGCAATATGTATATCACATATACTCGGCAGGATGAATAGCACCCACCCATCCAGAACAACTGAAATAAAATATTAGAAAACATGTCCTATGACACTTTCAGATTATTATATAGCATTTGATACATGAATATATGTTGAATAAGCCAAGCTTGCCTGTTACTATTATATTTTCAACAAAATAACAAAAGGCACACACCATTGGATTTAAGCATATGCAATATTTGTCAAGATCCTCTTGACCTGTGCATTAACTAATGATGCTACACAAGAATTCATATTGTACTTGCCAGAAAGAAAAAACATACTTGAAGGGATAACTTAAGCATTGTGTTAGAATGCAGAAAGGGAGTGCAAAAGGTAGCCTTTCCTCTCTCCAACAGTAATTGTGAATACATTACTTAGAATGTGACAGACTCGAACACTTGCATATCCGTGTACTTAATCCATAGAACTGGGTATCAACCTCTGATGTCACAGAACAAATCATATCTGAAGTATCATACAGCACACACTTGAATTGATTACATCAGCAGTGTGTTGGAATGGTTATGGCGTCTCTAAATGTAGATTGAGAGCTCAAAATCCTTTAGCCATTTCAGTGCTCACACAAGTGTGAGTCAGTCATCTCACAATTTGTTGTGTAATCCAGTCCTGTTTGTCAGCATTGTCTTACATATGTACAGCATCAGATTAGAAACTCTGCCTAAGTCCACACTGTAGAAAACTGCATATTAACTGCTGATGCCACAGAACTCATAAGGAGAGGTGTCAGAAAGAACACACTTGAAGGGATGACTTAAACATTGTTTTTGAATGTTTATTGCTCCCCTAAAATGTTTGAGGGCTCAAAATCCTTCCCATCTGTTGAATAAACCAGTTCCATCTGTCAGTATTCTGTTACATACCTACATTTCTATACAGTGCCTGATTTAATACAATTGCCCAAGTCCGCACTCTACAGAGCCATATATCTGGTGCTCGTGCCACAGTAGAAATCTTACTACAAGTGTCATACAGCACACATTTGAAGGGATGACTCCCATGTAAATGTTTATATTGAGTGGAAGTGTGCATATCAGAGCTATTGGATAAGTCAGTATACTCAGGCGCACTCATACTAGTTAGTTATTGATGTATAGAAGACCCGGCTCATCTAAGTTGATAACCTATAGAACCATGCATTAGCTGCTCATGCCACAGGAAAAGTTTTACCACAAGAATCACACAGCACACATTTAAATGGATGACTTCATCACTGTGTTGCAAGACATGTTTTGGCCTAAAAGTGAGTGAAAGAGTTGGAGAGCCCTCTACCCATGTAAATGTTTCTACTTAGTGGAAGTTTACATATCTGATTTGTTGGATAAACCAGTCCTAAGTGTCACTATATTTAGACACACTCATACTAGTTGTTATTGCTGGATTCAAACACCTGCTTATGTAAGTCTATGATCTATAGATCTGTGTATTAGCTGCTCATACCACGGGAGAGGTTTTATCACAAGTATCACGCAGTACACATTTAAAGGGACAATTTCATTGTTGTATTGCAAGGAATATGTTTGGCCTAAAAGGAAGTGAAAGAGCCCTCTCCTTGTGTAAACGTTTCCACTGAGTATACATCAGATCTGTTGGATAAGCCAGTTCTACCTGTCACTATACTCAGACGCACTCATATTAGTTAGTAATTGTTGGATTGGAGCACCTGTCTGAGTCCACAATCTATAGAACCATGTATAAGCTGCTTACATCACAGAAAAAGTCTTATCACAAGTGGTACACAGCACACATTTGAAGGGATAACTTCAGCATTATGTTGCAAGGCATATGTTTGGCCGAAAAGGGGGTGAAAGAGTTGGGAAGCTCTCTCCCTGTGAAAATGTTTCCATACAGTAGAGGTGTACACATGAAATATCATGGATAAGCTAGTATTACCTGTTACTATACTCAGGCACACTTATACTAGTGATTCATTGCTGGATTCAAGCACCTATCTACCTAAGTCCACAATCTCTAGAACCATGTATTAGCTACTCATGCTACAGGAGAAGTCTTATTACAAGTGTCATCATCATCATCAACCCCCCTTTTCCCCATTTTCTACATGGGGGTTGGGGTGTCATGTTAACTGCCGCCATCTCTCTCTAAATTCAATGCCACACTCCTGCCTTCTTTGACACTCAATCCTGACTGTTGCAGATCTTCTCTCACACAATCCATCCACCTTTTTGCTGGATGCCCTTGGTTTCCTCTTGTGTTCCTTCTATCTGTCCCAAAGCTACTTTAGCTTATTGTCTTCTGCTTTTCTGCACATGTGCCTGAACTACTGTAATCTGTTCTCTTTGATCTTTGCTGCAATTGGAGCTACTGTGACTTCTGCACTTATGTTCTCATTTCTAAACCTATCCTACAGTGAGTATCCTACTACCCATCTCAGACACTTAATTTCTATCAACTCTACCTTCCTCATCTGCACTGCCTTTACTGCCCAGGTTTCTGTACCATACAGTAGTATTTGTTGCACCACTGTTTTGTGCACCTTACTTTTCAGCTTCTTTGGCATTCTTCTATCATACACTACACCTGACACTCTATGCCAGTTGGCCATAGCCACTATGATTCTAGTACTGATATCTTTATTCAGACTTCCCTTCACCTTAACCACCCCTTCCACATACATGAAGCTGTTAACCTGGTCCACTATCGTCCCTTTTATCTCAGTTCCAAGCTTCTTCTGATTTCCATCATTTGCTGCCATTACAACTGTCTTACCTGTACTCAGTTTCATCCAATGTACCTTCAGTTTTGCATTCCATTCCCGTCTTTTGTTGAAGTGCTTGCTCAGAATTTGCCTGTAGTGTCACATCATCTGCATACAGCAACATTGTTGATCTTTGCCCTCTGACCTGTTTGCTAACGTAGTCCATCACCAGTATGAACAGCAGTGGTATCAGAGCTGAACCCTGATACACACTCACTCACTCCCACTAAGAACCCATCTGTGAGATCAAACACTGTTCATACGTATGAGTCATTGGGTCCTAGTACATAGTCTACACTGATTATACAAAAGGTTATAGGACTTTGAACCACCACAGGACTGTCCAAATCAGCTTTCTTGTGACCTTGTTATATGCTTTCTCCAAGTCTAGGAATGCCCAGTTGGACTCTTTCCTCATCACTAGCTTCTTTTCAGCTATCTGTATGTGTGTGCTTGTGTGTGTGTGTGTGTGTGTGTGTGTGTGTGTGTGTGTGTGTGTGTGTGTGTGTGTGTGTGTGTGTGTGTGTGTCACATTAAGGAGTATTGTGCAGTTATAACAGTTATATGATGGATGATGGTCACAGATGTCAACCAGTGGAGTGCCGCCCATGCATTCCTGACTGTTTATCTCAATATCATTGGATAAAAGTCATGTATGTTTTGTGGATCCTTGACAAATCCTTGCGATGTGTATACAGTGTGCAAGGTAACTACAAGCCATACATGCAAAATGTCTATATTGTACTCATTAATACTACTCTACAAGTATGTTTCCAATTGTACCACTTCAATGGAACACACTTGGAAGGGTAATGTGTGTCAGTGGCACAATCATTTACATTATGAGTTAGATAGGCTGCATTACACCATACTCCTCATGTCTTGACTACAATAAGCAAATAAACCATACACAAGTAATTTGAAGCCACTGACATTACTTTTATTGTGTCACAATTGCTTTCTGAAGAGCACTGCTACCAAGCTCATTTGTCTGACTGATGGAAAAGTATTAGCTCATGTGTAATTATTATTTGACTTTTTTAACTTGGAATGGGAAACAGTGATGGGCTTTTCTGCTTGATGCCAAGCATCATGCAGACAAGGTGTACAAGAATATAGACATTTCTGTTTGTGAGGCATTTCTGGACATGTGTGTGTGTGTTGTATTAATCTTCTGTTTGTCATCATTAAAACTTCTGTCAGGCTGTTTACATTAAAGTATTCAAAATGGGGAACAAGGAGGGGTAGGTTACTGATAGAGTAATTAAGGAATAAGCAGGATCGTGGTGGGGAGTAGCATATGTAGCCAATACTTCACCAGGTAAAAATGTTATAGGACAAGGACATAAATCTTTAACTATTGATGTGCATAAGGCTGTATTCACACAACTTTTGAGTTGGCTTGGTGGTTAACTACTGTGATTATGGTGTATAGGGTCCTGGGTTCAAGACCTGCATGGCTGTTTATTTAGGTGGGAGGTTGGCATAATGGTTTAGGTGTTTACCTTATAAAAGAAAGGTGCGGGGTTTGATTCTCACATGGGGTAACTGGCTAGGCTTAAGTAATCCACAAGGACAGTTAGCCTATCTATGAACATATTTGACAATCTTAATCAACATTTTCTAGACCCAAGTATTACCTGAGCACATCACAGAGAAAGACATCATTCAGCTAGCAGAAATCACACAGTTGAATGGCCCATGACAAATATATATTCAGTACAGTTTAGTATATTTCACAACAGTACTGACAACTGAAACATCCCATATGCTTTACATTAAACCCTGAAGCCTGTTATGCAACTAATGAGGACTGTCTCCTCATAGTGCTATCAGTATTGCTTTCTGTCATGCAGTGCATCTAAGTATAGTAGCACAAAGAGTACCATATGAATGTGGCTGAAGGCAAATTAATCAATCGTTGCCATATGACGTGAAACAGCAGTTACTGTTATTGAAGCATGCTAAGTGCTGCGCAAATACTGAGGACAGAAATTGAGATTTGTTTTTATGGACCATTTCTGGACATGTGTTGATATGTGAATCTATTTTTTGATTAGGTTAAAGGTATGAAATAGAGTTTATTGGATAGTGGTAAAAATGGGGAGCAAGCAGAGGGTAAGACACATTGAGGAATTATCAAAGGTGGTGAAAGAACACCATAGCCATCCACTTCTTTATTTGATAAAATTGGATAGCCACCGTAATAATGTTATGTGACTAGTTGAACCAAATCAAATGTCCTGTAAACATCTATGTGAATTAGAAAGCTATGTATGCGCCATATTTCTTTTGTGGGAGAGGTGCCCTTTTCCTGTTTTTTAACAGAGAAATGTTGAGGAAGGTATTTAAGAATGAGAGGGGTAGATACTGTATGTAGGGTAGGTTAGGTAACATGTGCAGGTATACAGTACATACAAGACAGACACTGTCTTGAGGACAAATTCCTCGAGTGTCAGTAGCTTGCCAAAAAAGAACATGAACAGCATAATGCTGAACATTTTTCTCCATAAGAAATCATTGCTGGTACAATTTGTAATTGTCTGCCAACAATGATTCAGTTTCTAGGGAGATTTCTACCTTCCTTGAGTAAGTGTGGCCATGGAGTTGGTATATATAAGTTAAGGGGAGTGGGGTGGGGGGCTTGCCCCTCTTGAAAAAAAAAAACAAAAAAACAAAACAAGAAAAATTAAATTTTTCACAGTTTTGGTTTTTGGCCATTTTTGTCATTCTGTTGAAACATCACATTTCAGGAAGTCTGCGTTTCATGGTGGAAGCAGGGGATGGTGATAGAAATGATAGGTTGGGGGATACAGTGATAGTGGATGTGTAGAACTTCAGGGGTACATCTCTGTCCATAGTGAATACTGTGATACTCTAGTCCTCATCTTCAGAACTTTCACCACTGTCTCCTGTCTCAGACAACTATGGCAGTGGCAGATGGGGACAGAGATTTGACAATTTGATCCAGGATCCTTTCCATACAGATGATGTGAGCACTGAGGCCTCTCTCCTAATCTCATCCACCAGTCCTGTTATTAGTCAAGTAAAGTAATCACCACCTCCACTAGCACTACTTCCACTGGGTACCACTGCACCAGACCCAAGGCAGAGATGGGGTTAGAGTTTACCGACGCATTGTGAGCAGCCACTGTTTGGAGACTCCTGACCATTGGTTATTTGCACAGCTGCTCCCTTTCTCCATTCATTTATTAAGTTAAACTTAATAATTTAACTGCTTTATAAAATATCATGTCAACTCTGGAGACTTAAAAATGGAATCAAGTGTGCTTCCACATTACCAGAAAATGTGAGTGCATACTCTGATCATCTAATAGAGCTCATAGTATGCATTTTGGAGAACTCAGCAATCATCAAAAGGGAAAATACAGCCTTATGATTGGCTATAGGCTCATAGATTAGTACTAGGCTAATTGCCCTTGTGGGCCATTTTAAGTCTAGCTAATAATCCTATGTGAGGATCAAACCTGTACATTGTGTTTGTAAGGAAAACATCTTAACTGTTATGCCAACCTTCCCTTCTATGATAATATGTTCCATTAAAATAGCTTTTACTGAATCAACGACCAACATACAAGGAGAGCAAATTCAGAAATGCGCTACTCAGATTAAGTCCTGTGAATATAGGCTGCAGAAAGTAATGGATGTCTGTGTAAATATGGAGAATTTCAGCTGCAGATATGACTTAAGGATAGTGGGATTATCAGATGGGAGAGATAAGGGAGATTTGATTATTTTTTTACAAGCAACTTTGCAAGAAGCCCTCTACCTCAAGTTTCTCCCCTCCATTAGTGACAGAAAGAGCACATTATTCATTGCAGCTGCATAAAAAAATGGTCTCACTAGGAAAATTATCTTTAAGTTATTGAATGAAAAGGATAAACCAGTCTTCTACAAGTAACAAAGGAAAGGAAACCCTTTACTATGTGTTGTTGTTCTGTTCTCCTATTTCTAGACTTCTTTCCTGAAACTAGAATGGACAGAAAGGCTTTTTCAGATGTACGAGTGCTGTGTTATAGGAATAACCTATATTTGTTTGCATTATCATGCTACTTTATACATCAAATGGGACAATAGGAGAATATTTTTTCATCCACTGGATTTAGCCCTTCAGTGTTGCAGGACAAATTTCAGGCACAGCAATTCATAATTAGGTGCCAACACACTGGATTTAGCACATTCACTAATGAATCATTTGACTATACCAAGTGAATGTCAGGACCAGGGATGTTCATTGCAGTATCCATTAACATTCTACACATTCGTGGATGGGTTGTAAATAGGATAACACATAGGTTCATAGGTAGGTACTAGGTTATTGGTCCTAGGGCCTATATAAGCCTAGCCAAAAAGGTACCCTGGCTTTTGCCACCCAAGAAAATTATTTTCCTATGCCCTTGTTGAGCAGAGTAAAGAGGTGATCGCCGGGGTGAATTTCCTATTTCCCATCCAATCATCAAGATTTTTGTTAAAAAGTGCTAATGAGGAGCTTTGTTTGATATAGATATGCAGTTTGTTCCAGAATATGGGAAGTCTCTGGGACAGGAATCTATCCCTCCAGCATGTTCTGTTTATTGTGGTGACAAGGTTTAGGTCCCTAGAGCATGTAGCTTGGAGGGATTGGGATTTCTTTAAGTGGAGCATGTCCAACAGCTCTGGGTTTGACATAGCTTGGTATGTTAGGCAGAGATCGCCTCTGAGTAGGCAATATGCGATGGAGTAAAGTTGGAGTTTTTTATGATGATCTGCGTAGGGCATCTGTTTGAGACCAGTAATCCTCTTTGTGAGGTATTTCTGTGGCCTTTCCAGTTGTTGTAGATGTATTGTAAGGTACATATCAAAAGGGGCATTGTAGTTTATAATGGGTCTAATGAGTGACAAGTAGAGGGGAACAATTACCTCTTTTTTCCTGGATGAGGAACCTTTTGTGATGAGGTGTGCCACATAGAATGACAATGCACTTTTTGGCATTGAGCTTCAGGCCATGGCTTTGACACCAGGCATCTGTCTCCATGAGGCCCTTTTGTAGGATGTCCACATCATTAGGAGTTTTGATTATGGCTCCTAGTTTGCAGTCATCTGCGAACTTCATTAACCAAAGACCTGTGTTAGCCTGTACTTCAGAAAAGTAGATACCAAACAGAAGAGGACCCAGGACTGAACCCTGTGGTACTCCACTTGTCATTGGTCTGAAGTCTGATTTGGAGTCTGCTACTTTCTCAGTGTGGGTTCTGTCAGTGAGCCAGTTTGCAACCCATGTTATGACATAGGGATTTATACCTAGTTTAACGAGTATACCTATAATTCCACAGTGGGAGATGGTGTCAAAAGCCTTTCTGAGATCTAGATAGGCTGTGTGAACCACCTTACCCTCATCTGCAGCTTTGGTGACTGCTTCAAAGAAGTCTATCAGGTTTAGGAGACATGATCTGACTTTTACAAACCTGAACTGGGTGGGGTCCAGAGTTTGGAGATTACCAGTGTCTTTGTTTATAAGATCCATGATGATACATTTCATGGCCTTGCAGACCAGGCTCATTAGGCTAATGGGGCAGTAGTTCCCCGGGTCCATGGTGGCTACTCCTTTGCTGAGTGGGATAACTGTCACTGTGCACCATTCAGTGTGCACAAAGCCTGAGGTGAGGCTATGACTGAACATGGTGCTTAGGTGAGGTACCAGTTCATTCTGCAGTTCATGTAGAATGCAGCCTGGGATGTTGTCAGGTCATGGATGCTGTGTTCTTGGCTTTGGAGAGTGTGTTTTTTACCTGTGCAGCCATGATTACAGGAACTTTGTGTTCGTCTGGTATAGAGATGGGCCCTTTAGGGGGTTAGAGGGGGGGTAAAGTTAGCACTGAACTTATATGCCAGGATGTTGGCAATGTCAGTTGGTTCTGTATATGTAGTGCTATTGTGCTGTAACTCAGAGCAGATCTGAATGTTGCCATTGAGATTCTTGACATAGCTATAGAATGCTTTGTGGTTTCTTTAGAATCAGTGGCAATTTTGTTTTGGTAACTAGCTTTAGAGGATTTTATGAGGGATCTCAGTTTCTTACTGAGGCTGACCAGGGAGTTCCTCCAATAATGGGATTTTACTCTTTTTTGCAACAGTTTCTTCCTTCTGTTGTAGAGTTTGTTTATGGCAGGGGGCCACCAGATTGGCTTCTTTTTTTGAAGGATAGCATCTTGGTTCTGTTAGGAATAGCATGATCCATGCACTCGTGTAAGTGCTCAGAAAGTGCATTTGTGAAGGATTCAGCAGTTGTAGCTCTATTGTCCATCCGCATGGGTGTCATGAAGTTTGTCACTTCTGTCTTAAGGAGCATGAAGTTGGCTTTGGAGAAATTTTTTATGGTGGTTTCCCTAACGGGGGGTGGGGGCGGATGTGGATCTCTAGGGTGATTAGCTTGTGGTCAGATCTGACCAACGAGGAATTGACCTCTGGTGTGGAACACCGGTTGCCTATGTTGGTAATGACCAGGTATAGGATAATGCTGCCCCTGGTGGGGTTGTGGATAAGTTGATCCAAGGCATTGGAATTTATGAATTCCAGAAAACGTTAAGCAAAAGAGTTGGTACATGAGTAGTTTTCCCAGTTAATGGTAAGGTAGTTGAAATCATCCATTATTAGGGTGTTGGGTTGTACCCTAATATTTTCCAGTGTATCAAGAAATGAGGAGTGGGAATCCTGGGGCATGGTGGGGGAACTGTAGCAAGTTATAATTTGTATTGCAATCTTGCCCAGAGTTAGTTGCACTTGAATAATCTCGGATGCATTATGCTAAGCAACTAGCCTGGAGGTGTGGATATCCTTAATGAATATGGACACGCCTCCACCTTTAGTGTTTCAGTCCAGGTTAGGTGGCTGAAAGGTGTGGTAGGAATTATAGCCAGGTAATGCAGGGGTGCTCTCTGGAGCCTTGAACCAGGTCTCTGTCACTGCACAGATGTCGATGTTTTCCATTTTAAGGAGTGCCTCGAGTGAATGCATTTTGAGGTTTAGACTTTTAGCATTGAGTAGCATTACCATCAGATTTTGCTTGCTTGCACCTGTTAAGGTGGTGACTTTGTCATTTGTACCTTGCCTCAAAAAGGCACTATATGGGTGGCAAGAGCCTTAGCCATTATCCGGAATCCCAAGGGCACAGGTGCAGGCCATCTCTGGCAAAGCATCATGGTCTGTCAATCATGTCATCCCAGGGAGACAGATACTGGATCCCCTTAGAATGACACCAGAAGCTTAGCCAATTGTTGAAGTCAATCATTTTGTCCTTATACTGTGGTATCATTCTAGGTGATGGCAGGATGCTACTCAGGGCTAGGGTCATACTTGCCTGGGTTACAAGATTGGAGAGCTCCTCCATGTCTCTTTTCATGTAGTCCAGGGAGGTATGTCTCAGGTCATTCACACCAACATGGACAATGACAGAGTCATATTTGTATTTGTTGTGGAGTGACCTGAGTGCATGCATTATGTGGCAGATCCTGGTAGCTGACAGTAAATTTCTCCTTGATTAACTTGGTGAAAGGAACATCAGTGTGCCTGACTACAGAGTCACCTATGACTAGAGTGTTGGGTACGTTGTTATGCCTTATGGGTTGTGGTTGAGTGGCACACTGAGTTTGTGGGCGATGTGTCATTTGGGTTGTGTTGGGGGTGGAAGTTGCTTCCATTTTTGCTTTGGAGGCCTCTGTTGCTTGAGCAGATTTTTATTGAGACCTTCCACAAATGTAGGTGTGTGTTTCGTGTTTCTATGTGTGTGTTTTGGTGGTGTAGGTTTTGAGAGGCTATGTGATGAGTGTGGTGTGGTGCAAGTGTTTACCTTCTGCTCTTGACTATCTAGTCTAGTCTTGGGTGAAGAGAGCTTTGCTTCTAGTTTGGCTATATAAGTGCATCTCTCACAGGTTGTAGTGTTGGGTGGTAGGAAGAGAGGGCTGTCTTTGTACATGAGGCAATTGCTGCATTGCCCCAAGATGCCCAGATTTATCAGGTAGACTGGAGAAAACACTGGGAGCTGACTCTTAGACTTGCCTGGATAGGTGCTTTTTTATTAAGTACTAAAAACTGTTTTCCTCTAGACAAGTGAGGAAAGTTGAGTGCTCTCATAATTTGTAGCTTATTTAATGCTTACAATGAGTTCTGAACAAGGGCTGAGCTCAAAGTAACAGATTTTGGTGCTAAAACTAAAAAAATGGCTAGTTCTAAGAGAAAATTTGACGAGCAGACTTTATGGTGCCGGGACTAGTTTAACCCTAGCTAAGCGGCAATGCATAAAATGTATTTTTTAATATAACAGTAGCAAATGAGCAAACTGATTTAAACAAATTAACCAATTAACTAATAACACATTAAAACTGAGCCCCATTCCAGCAGTCTTCGATCAGACAAGTTCTAACTGCACACTCCTGCCACTAGGGTGCAGGTGAACCTTCTCCAAAAAAGATGGTCTGGATTAGAGCTCAAGTTATACAAACAAAGCTAGATTCAGCAGGTCTGAATTGAGTCTATGCTACAGCAAGCAAAGCATACCAGTTTCAAAAAGAAACAATTCAAATAAGCAGGCACAATAAGCCTTTAACTAGAAAATCCCAGCTCAGAAGGGCAGAATCTACCATCTCCTCCCACAAGAGTGCAGATCACAACTTCTTAATGTAAAATAACTAGCCCAAAGCCCAAGTGCTTAAATCAGAACTAATACACTTTTAGAATAACAGACACTAAGCCTTCAATCAGCAACTTCCAACTTAGAAGGCTGTAAGCTACCTGTCCTGCCACAACAGTGCAGACCACAAAGCTTTTTAATGTAAAACAACTGGTCTGAAGCCCAAGTGCTTCAACCAAAAGCTTAGAATAACAGTTACAATTTAATAAGGCTACTAACAAGCAGTAATAAATGCAGCTGGATAAATGTAATTAAGTACTTGTAAGAATAAGCAGCAAAAGCAAAATAAAGTAATAAAGTAGGAAGAAACACAAATACGGTAAAAGCAGATGAATAAAGTGCAATTTGTTTATAACAATAGAAAATGAGCAAACTGATTCACACAAATTACCCAATTAACCAGTAAAACAGCTCAAAACTGAGCCCTGTTCCAGCATTCTTCAATCAGACAAGTTTTAACTGCACACTCCTGCCGCTACTGTGCAGGGGAACCTTCTCCAAAAGAGATGGCCTGGATTAGTGCTCAAGTTATACAAACAAAACTAGATTCAGGATGCCTGAATCTAGTCTATGCTACAGCAACCAAGGCGCACCAATTTCAGAAAGAAACAGTTCAAATAAGTGGGCACAATAAGCCTTTAACCAGAAATTCCCAGCTTAGAAGGGCAGAATCTAGCCTCTCCTCCCATAAGAGTGCAGACCACAAACCTTCTTAATGAAAAATAACTGGCCTGAAGCCCAAGTGCTTTAACCATAACTAATACACTTTTAGAATAACAGACGCTGAGCCTTCAATCAGCAATTCCCAACTTAGAAGGATGTAAGCTACCTGTCCTGCCACAACAATGCAGACCGCAAACCTTCTTAATGTAAAACAACTGGTCTGGAGCCCAAGTGCTTAAAACAAAAGGCTTAGAGTAACAGTTACAAATTATTCAGGCTACTACCAAGCAGTAATAAATGGAGCAGAATAAATACAAATGAGTACTTTTAAGAAGAGGCAAAAGCAAAATAAAGTGCACATTTTTTTAATTGTTTTTTTTTTTTTATTTTTTTAGAAAAGTGTAAGGAGAGAGGATGAAGGAGCAGAAGAAAAATTCAAGGTTAAGAACCTAAGTGGGTTGGCCTTCTCAAATGTTCTCTCTGTATTAAGTAAAGTGAATACCAGACTGGTAGGAGTGTCCCATATCAAATTTACAGTAGGGGTGGGCAACTGCAAAGCCACCATCTATAACAACATCACAAGAATAGGGGGGAGGGAGAAAATAGTTTCAGGACAGATGATAGAAAACAATGCCAGAAAATATATAAAATTATTCAGTCAGGCAAAATTAAGATAATGCGGAACTCTGAAAGGTTAAAATGCCAAGAAATATATTTATCAATCAGTGATATATTTCCAGATTGTTTGAGAATCACACTGCAGAGAGAACACCAGGAGTTTTCAACAGTGTATGCAAGAATTTACAAACAGAAACTATTTTTAAATCAGCAAACCTTGAAGGAAACAGATAACACAAACAGTATGCAGGTGAGTATGAATCTCAGGTAATAAAGAAAACTTCTGTGAGACAACTTTTCACATCTGAGAAACCACAAAACAAATATTATTTGCCTTTATGGTTGGAAAAGGATTTTTCAAAGGACATGGAACAAGAAAACATCACATAGAGCAAAGAGAAATCAACAGACTCAAAATATAAACAGCAATCTGAAGTTAAAGAGAAGCAGGGGGATAGCAAATTTTGAGCAATCAGTAAAAGGAGGTGGTAAGAATGGGAAAATGGGAAATTTGCCAAATAATTGGTTGGGGAGCCTCATTATGGAGCAAAGACAGCTTTTTTTTGCAGTGCCATACCTTACCAACACACATTCTGATTATAGCAGGATTGTGGTTTGATCTTCCCTGGAAGTCCTGATGCCTCTTGCAGTAGAGAGATTTGTCAAACTTTCTAGAACATTTATAGGAACTGAAATAATAGTTTGTGAATGTTGACCCTTTTCTTATAACATGTATATTTGTATAGTTTATAACTATTATGTTTACCTGTTGCAATGTTAATGTACGTGGACTAACATCACCTTATAAACACAGAGCACATCAAACATGGCTAAAAAAGCAGAATGTCAATGTCATATTTTGTCAAAAATACAAATAAGTGAAAAAGCACATTAATCTTTTACAATCTTTTTGAAAGCGTTCCTTACTTTTGAATCAAGTTACAAAAGTTAAACTGGAACTTTTACTTGGGGTAAGTAAGGACCGGTGAAGTTTGTTAGGATGAATGCTATTAGAAAAACTAGGGAATAGAGAGGAAATAAGCTATATTATTGCTAAATATTTTCTATCCTTCTGCTTCTTTTTAACATTAGAGGTCTGTTTATATTTTGAGTCTGATGACTTCTCTCTGCTCTCTGTGATGTTTTTCTGTTCCACTTCCTCTACAAAACAGGAGATCAGTTGGCATAATGGTTAAGGTCTCTGCTTGCCATGCACAAGGTACAAGGTTTGATTTTGACCTCGGGCCAATGCCTGTTTGGAGTTTGCATGTTCCCCTGTGTCTCCATCTCAAACTCACCAAGGAATGGCAGCATCACAGACTCTACATGGTGCCTTATAGGGGGAAGAGTTGTATAGACCAACCACTTTGGGCATTTATTATGAAATGCAGTATTTTTAATATAGGAGATGTGCAGGGCTAGCCAGCCACTCAGTGGTGTAAAATATGGGTCTATGTAATTCAGTGCATTTATATTACATAATCAAACTTTTAAAAGTTCGAACATCATATGGTCGACACCATATGATCGAACTTTTAAAAGTTCGAAAATGTAATAAAAAATAAACCAAAGAAATAACCTACCTGAATGGTTTAAGCAGGGGAGTAAGCCCCCATGCACCCCCCACACCTCCGCTCTTTAAATATACCAACTCAGAGATCGCACTACAGTGCAGAAAAGGGAAATCTTCCCATTCCACACTGTACAGAGATCTCCAGTGAAACGTTCAAACTTTTAAAAGTTCTATCATATGGTGTTGACCATATGACGTTTGAACTTTTAAGAGTTTGACAACGTGATATAGACCCTGATTCAGTCATGATAGCTAATGTTGCGAAAATGGACATGGGTTACTTGTAAGAAGTGGGTTGAGGACCTGGCCTACCCCAACTTATGCCATGCTAATGGTGGGAAGGGGTGTATGTGCCCCTACTGGCCAATGTGTGCCTGCCATAAAGCCCAGCAGCTCTGGTTCAATAAGCTGCTAACTGGCTGGTGTCCTATTTCCCAGCCTGGGTTATCTGGGATAGCTCTGCTGAGTGAAAGCTGGACATAAATCAATCAACCTGCCAAACATAAATGAAGAATTACTACATGTTCACTGACAGAAGGAGGCTGGACATCCTATGTATCTAAGATAAGGCCAGTGAAGCAAAGTCATGAAATGTCTTTGTGAATTGAGTAAAATATTATTCTAAATTTGACTGCAGAATAATAAATATTAAGTAATACAGACTAATTGCTGCTGTTTGGATTTGAATCCAGAGATGTCTATGTTTATTGAACCATTGACTAGCACGATGTTGGAAGAGATATGTACAACTTAATGAACTGATGTCCATAGAAATGATAGCCAGTTTTTACAAGCACTGCTATTATAAAATGTCACACCTTCATACCTGAACCAATACTTATCACGTGCCTCTCTGAGGTATTGCAGTCTCTACTGATGCACCTCATTGTTTTCTTCAATCTGTGCAGAAGCTACACATAAAAAATGACACCTGATTGTGTTGGTATGTCATGGCATTGTATTGCTTAATAATTGGCCACTATACTTATACAATTGAGGAGGTTTGTAGGTCTTAAAATATTCCTTCCATCAACTAAGGAGGTCCTGCTTTTGCCTTTTTAAATCACTATAATGGTTACTGAACTGCTCACCAATACATGGGATTCCAGTTGCACTGGTGACAGTCTTGGCTATGTTACTCCAAACCTTAGCCTTGTACTGTGACTCAGTACAGTGTTCCTGCAGATGCTTCAGGCTGTAATGTTTAACAAAGAGTGCAAAAGAAATCCTGGACTCCTACTCACACCACCGCCATTCTCTAAATGGAACACTACCATCACCATGGCCTGCCATGTATTCTCCAAGATATCTGGAAAAATGGAAGGGAACTGGTGCCTAATCTCGATCTCTTGCATACCAGTCAGTGTACAGCAATGAACAGGCTTGAAAAATGCATATACAAGACAGAAGGCACAGAAGTGGGCTGGAATGAAATGTATGTATCATTTCATCAATGTCCATTTTAAGTGGGAAACATGGCAGTAAGACTGGGCAACTTGTGCTACTCAGTGTATATACAAATGCTTCACAGTGACTCTGTCAAATGCTGATTAATGTTTGTATCTTAGTTTCATATGATATAGTGCCATCTCTGAGCAAGTAGTCTGGGGTGTTTGATAGCATTCATAACATGAACATTGCATAAACAAGTAGACATGAATATCATGATGTTGTTGTCATACGGTGTTGTCCTTATATATAACCTATAAAAAAAGAACATTCACATCTGAATTCTGTGTATTAACTGTTAATGTCACAGGAGAGCTGATATTCTAAGGGTGTAAGTTGAGGTGTACAATTCTTAACATGACTGGATATAGAAGTACATCTGACAACCCTGTAACTGTCGCACTTTGAGATGTTCCTTTATTAGATTAATAATTTGAAGCAAATAAGTATTCTTCTGTAAAAGTTTGCATTGCATTGATTTTATTTATATATTCAGTGTTAACAGATGTATGTTGGAGTCAAGCTTATTCACACTGCCAATGGCAAATTCTTAGCGTATGCGTATTTTCTGTGTTTGTCCATAGGACATGATGTGCAAGTTCACTGCAGTCTTTCCTGCATATTGACAGTGTGCTCCATGTCAACTGTCTTGCAAAGAGCAAGAAACACTTTTAGACTTGTTGATGTTGTGTGCGATGATCTGTTGTTTTGAAAGACATCATGATGCATTTATGGTATAACATATATTGAGGAAAGAACCATACAGAGTTTACAGGAGGTGATGTTCTCCACAGCATATATCAGTACAATGTACACTAGGGATAATTAAAAATATATTACTCTGAAGCCATGTTCATACATATTTTTAAAGCTGTGTATCTGTCCCCTTCATCTTTACCTAATTCATTATCTTGTTAATTTTATTACCACGTACTTTTGCACGTGTACTATTTTTTCACAGCATGTACACAGAAATGTGTTTTACTATGATCAATTATCTGATTACTGTAGGTGACACAGATCATCTTGTTTAACAGACATAATATTCAGTTATATTGCAGGAATCACCTTTTAAACTGCATGTGTAATTCAACTTCAAGTACAGAAAAACAAGGATCGCATGTATTATGCCCATAAAGAAAGTATCCATAATGTGGATTCAAACCCTGTACCACTTCTGCTATTATTCACAACATTCTTAACTAACACACTAAGACACTGAGAACATTACACAAGTTATATATTTTCTGCATTCAGTAATGTAAAAACTGATGACTAAGGCACACTGTCTCCAGTCTCATTTGTGCGACAGATGCCTGTTTGCACATGTGAAAGTAAATGTGTGCATTCGTAAATCTGTAAAATGATTTCCCAGCTTTGTGGTTTGTGCAAGTAAATTGTTTACAGTAAGGATCTTTACTTTCACGTAGATGGCACCTTCACAAGATTTGAACACTGCACCTATGTATATTATTACAATGAAACATTGACTTGATGAACGTTTTGCTACCTAAACATTTACATAAAAAGGTAATGAAAGTCAAGAACATATGCTCAGCATTGTATTTCAGACATTTACATTTACTCCGCACGATACCTATGCTTTCACACAGTTGTCCTGTCACAATACAATTACATGAAAGTGATCCTCGCAGAAGTGTGTATAGTAAAGCATGGAAGGTTATAAATAACTATCTGCAAGAGAAGAGTTTCTGACTTCCATTTGTGTGTATTACTTTATTGTATTACCTTTTTACCATGAATGTATTGCATTTTGCCATGAATATAATGTGTCTCTTTCTGTATTTCTGTATTGTATATATGCTATGTGTTACAGCCACTTTATCACCACAGGCACCTATTTTTTTCACAAAATGTTAACTTAAATGTATATCATGGTTCTTTCCTAAGTCAGTTAGTGTAACTTAAACTTTCTCAGTAAGGCTTTTCTTTCTGAACTAACAAGCAATTGACTGTGAAGAACTGATAATGAATCACAATTGCAAGCTATTACCTAACCAAAGTTCTTACTTCTCACTTTTGTACTACCTCAGGAGTGTGTTTACATCATTGTGTAGGTACTAACATCATGTTTACCTGAGCAGATGGACCAAATCAGTAATAGGATCATAGGATCATAGGAGGTTACTTGGCTAATGGCCCTGGGGCACTTACAAGCCTAGCCAAGAGTTTATCCCAAAAAAAGAAAACAAAGTCAGCACCTATCACCCTTGTCAATGAGGGACACAGGTGGAACCTCTGGGACAAATTTGTAGTTTCCCATCCCCTCATCAAGGCTGTGCTTGAAGAGGGTCAGCAAGGTGCTCTGTTTGACATGTATGGGAAGTCTATTCCAGAGACGGGGCAGCCACTGGGAGACAAACCTGTCTCTCCAGCAAGTTTTGTTGATGTTGCATATTAGATTCAGGCCTTTTGAGTGGGTAGTGCATGAGGAGTTATACTTACAGATATGGAGCATCTCCAGGATTGCCTTGTAGGTGAGACACAGAACACCCTTGAGCAATCTGTATGATACTAAGTAGAGTGATAGTGATTTGATCCTGTCTGCATACGATAGGTGTTGGAGGCCATGGATTCTCTTTGTGAGGTATTTCAGTGGTCTTTCCAGTTGGTGCAGATGTTTGGAGAGGTACATCCCAAATGATACATTATACTCAATTATTGGTCTAATGAGGGAGGAGTATAGAGAGGTACTAACATCCTTTTTTCTGGATGCAATCCCTTCACTTATGAAATGAACCAAGTAACAGGCTTTTCTGACCACTGCTGCTACATGATGGTAGAATGTGAGGTTGTTATCAACCTGAGTGCCTAGGTCTCTCACCACAGGTTGTGTGCTTAGGGGGCTTGCTGTTGACGTGGTGCTTATGGGGCTTGCTGTTGATGTGGTAATCAGCAGGGGTTGTGTTTTTGCCGAATGGTATGATGATACATTTTTTTGCATTTAGCTTGAGGCCATGACTTTGGCACCAGTCATTACTTGCTATAAGACCCTCTTGCAGTATATTAACATCATTTGGGGAGTCAATGACAGTGCCTGACTTACAGTCGTCCACAAACTTGGTCAGCCACAGGTATTTTGTGTTTGCCTGGAACTCTGAGAAATATATGCCAAACAGTAGGGGTCCCAGGACAGATCCCTGGGGAATTCCACTAGTGACAGGTCTGCTATTGGATGTAGAAGTCCCTATTATGACTTTGAGGGTTCTGTGAGTGAGCCAGTTGGCCATCCCCCTGATGAGACAGGGATTTACACCAAGTTGGGTTAGCTTTACGATGATGTCTGAGTGGGGGATTGTGTCAAAGGTTTTGGCCAAGTCAAGGTAAGCTGTATGTACTGACTTTCTCTCATCCAGGGCCTTGGTGACAGTCTCAGAGAAGTCAACCAAGTTCATTCAACAAGATCTGCCCTTGACGAATCCAAACTGGGTGGGGTCAAGTGCTTGGAGATTGCCTATGTCCTTGTTTATAAGATCCATAATAATATGCTCCATGGCTTTACAGATCAGACTTGTCAAGCTAATGTGGAGATAGTTTCCAGGGTCAATAGTGGCACCACCTTTGTGCAAGGGGATGACAATGGCAGTTCTCCACTCTGTTGGAATGAAGCCTGTACTTAGGCAGTGGTTGAATAGGGTGCTCAATGGCAAAGCCAGTCCTTGCTGGAGATGGTGCAGAATACATCCTGGGATACTATCAGATCCCATGGAAGCTGTGTTCTTTTCCTTGGATAGGGGCTGTAACACTTGATCTACTGAGATGTGAGGTGCGGGACAAGTATCGGGGATGTCTAAAGGGCCTTTGGGGGTAACAGGGGAGTGAAGTCTGCACTGAACCTATCTGCTAACAGGTTGGCTAAGTCAATAGGATCAGTGTAAGTGATACTGTTAAGTACTAATTCGGAACACACCTGGGCTTTGCCATGGCGGTTCCTGACATAAATGAAGAAGACTTTATGATTTCCTTTGTTATGGAGAGTAGTTTTGATTCATAATTGGCCTTGGAGGTTTTCACTAGTGATCTAATTTGCTTGTTGAGGCTAAGGAGGGAGTTTTTCCAATTTGGAATTTGTTCCTTTTTACCCCTGGACAACAGTTTCTTCCTTTTGTTGTAAAGATTGTTGATAGAGGATGACACTGAGCTGAGACCTAATTAATATATACATTGTACAAAGAGGCTTAATCTGTATGATATAAGCAGAACCTGTGGCTATGGAACTTTGAGCATGCTAGGGAAGGCAGCTTGATTTCCCAAGTGCTGCCAAACAAAATTTTTGCTTATAATACAGTTAGATTTGCAATACATTTTGGAGAACTGTCTGAAATCTTTCAAGGTATACAATGTTCTTTCCAAGTACTGCTTCCAAGTTTATATTTTGAATCCTTCCATTTGCAATGACTACTGCCTTCCCTTGCAAAGTTGTGTTTTATATCATTTGTTATTGCAGTTATCTTGTACTCGTATTTCATGGCATTCAGGCAACATTACTGGGATATTCAGACATGTCTGACTTGTAAAATTTATGTGGGTTTTTGTTCCATTAAGTAACTGTTCTCTGCTTATATTATTCTGTCTCCTTAGTAGTGGCAGTTGCATAAAAAGTATTCTTCTATATACATGAAATTAATTTGTTCAGTTCTATATCCATGTTTTATCTGTTTTGGCGATATATATATATATATATATATATATATATATATATATATATATATATATGGGTATATTACAGGGCCTGCACTGATATATATTCATAACTGTTTGGAACAATTCTAAATGACACCTGCATAAAGAGCAGTTCTCCCTAGAATTAGATCAGCCTGTAATCCCCCACTCCACAGTGTGTTGTTTTATCTGATATACATTTCTTTCTATCACAACCGGGGATACGGCTCATAAAATGGAAAAAGGGTTCAGTCCCACAGAAACCCCCATTATCAGATGCTGAGAATGAGGTCAAAGTCCAAACCCTCCATCTCAATATAGCATGCCCCTTAGATCCTTATTTAGCTGACAAGCCCTTCCTTGGCCAATAATGTGAAGTCTGTGGGAGGCCTGGGCAGTGATGACCCTGGTGTCAGACACAGGGTTACTGAGAGAGCCAAGTATGTAGTACAGGAGTACAGAGCAACTAGGGGTGGACCTTCTACCAAACCACCACTCACTGAGTCAGAGGAGTTCCTGTCAACCATAAGGGAGTCAGACAGTGAGAAGAGTTCCACAGTGCTGTGATGGATGTTAGGGCAAAGGAGGAGGACAAGCAGTTAATTTCTACTCATGATGCTCTATTCAAATATATTAATTATTTAAAGTTTAAGGTTTCTATTAAGTTGTCTTACATTTTATGCATGTAATACCTCTATTAACTGGAATTTGTGTGTCTAGAGACATCTTGTGTTGAGGTGTAATGACCACCATCACATGGCATGGCCATATGTTTTTGTCATTAGTTTAATATAATTACACACACACACACACACACACATATATATATATATATATATATATATATATATATATATATATATATATAAATATACATATCTATACATCTACACACACACACACACACACACACACACACACACACACACACACACACACACACACACACACAAATGCACATATATAGGTTCAGACACTGTATCGAATGTACAGTGTCTCAACATGCAGTAGGTTGATGCCAAATGCTCAACACAGACAGGGGGATGACAAATGTGTGAAATTGACATTTCCTGAGTAGGGGAATATTTCCTTTCCCCAGGGACTGTGCAATCTTGGAGTTAATATATATAATTAGCAGGGGGCACAGGGGCACTTGCCCCAAACAAAAACACCTGCCATTGGTTTATTGTGCCCTGGGGTAATCTCTGGAGCATGCACAGAAACTGTCATTATGTGGGCATTCGGCATTCGGATGCCGATCTGTAGGGTGTTGGGACAATAGACATTAGATACAGTGTCCTATACTAATATATATACAAATATGTCTAGGCATTGTGACTGTATCCAAACTGTAAGGAGATGTGGAAGCCATACCTTCCATGTCAGACATACCCACTGCAACCCTAAACTGTGCCTGATCATTGACGCCATCCTCATCAGAGGCTACCAATCCTCCAAAATTATATATATATATATATATATATATATATATATATATATATATATATATATATATATATTTGTGGATTCATTTCAGAAGACTGAAAGCCCAAAATCTTGACTTTCAAAAGACTGAGACCAAAATCTTGAAAGTTCAAAAGACTGAAAACTCAAAATACTGAATCATAGACTACAGAAAACACACAGAATACCAACACTTACTATATTCCAGCACAACTACATACAGAAACAAATAAAAGATAAATGGTTTACGACTTCTCCAAGTATAATCAGGGGGGGGCAAGTATCCCCTGCACCCCCCATACCCCTGCTACTTAAATATATCAACTCTGAGATTGCACTCCACAGAACAAAATGGCAAACAAGATTTTGGTCTCAGTCTTTTGAAATTCAAGATTTTGGGCTTTCAGTCTTCTGAAGTGAATCCACAAAAAAAAAAAAAATATATATATATATATATATATATATATATATATATATATATAATTTTGGAGAATTGGTAGCCTCTGATGAGGATGGCGACAATGACAAGGCACAGTTTAGGGTTGCAGTGGGTGTGTCTGACATGGACGGTATGGCTTCCACATCTCCTTACAGTCTGGATACAGTCACAATGCCTACACATCCACATGGCACATCTGAGAGTGGACAGGCTGATGGGGACATGGTTGATTAGGGTAGTGTGGTTACCACAGTTACAGAGCTAGCAGAATCTTCCCCTAAACTTCATGTGAAGTACCACACACAGAAGTTGGCAGAGGTGTGCAGCAAAACTGTGCTTACCACCCTCCTCCTGATGTTGGGGTGTCAGTAGGTGCCACCTGACTTATGTGCAGGCCCATTATAGAGGCACAGGTAAGTTCCACCAGTGTCTTGGAAGAGATAATCAGAGTGCTGCATGTCATGCATTCTGATGTATGTGACTACATGAACCATGTGTATGTGACTCAATGGCTAGGATGAATGACACCCTAGACCATGCAGGAATGGTTAAGGGAAAGTGAACTGAAACCAAAAGATGAAAGGTTAATAATGAACCACCACCAGTGACCAAACTTGAAAAAAAAAATAACCCAAATCACAACAATTTCACTAAAGAAGTGGAATAACGGAGAAAAAAACCTTAGCGTGGAGTAGGTATATAGAAGAAGACCGTTTTATTAATGTTGAGCACTACAATTATACCATCCAGATAGCTGAATATTACAGCTGTAACACTAAAGGAATAGTGTACATTGCTAAATGATCTGAGTGCTCAGCATATTATATTGGGATGACAACAAGACACCTTCGAGATAGAATTAGAGAACATGTTTATTCCATTAAAAAATGTGATGGGAATAATGCCCTTTACAAGCATTCTATAAGTTGTAATAATAACATAAGAAATGTTATTTTTCTATACTTGAAAGGGTGCCCCTTGATATGAGAAGTTGGGGTTTAGGAACAAACTTGAAATAAGAGAAATTTTATGGTAGTTAAAATTACGGGCTGATAAAGATCCAGGTCTAAATGAGGTCATAAATATTGTGTTTTTTTTTTTAATTTGTAAAGTTTTTATATTTGATGTATTAACAGTCTTAGTTGCTTTTATGTGATTGGTTGATTGTAGGTATTTAAATGTTTGGGCTTTTGATGTAATTGTTCTGAAGAAGTCACTTTGTTGACAAAAGCAGATATTAAAGTGATATTACGCTAACGTTGTTTTCTCCGTTATTCCACTTGTTTAGTGAAATTTTTGTGGAAGGTTAATAACAGCAGACCAGGACAGTGGACTCTGTACACATTGCTTTGCAAAGCCCATTGAATATGCAGGTTCTATAAAAAATAACTGGAGGCAGTCACACATGCTGTTGCTGGGTGTGATGCACTCATGGCAGAGGTCATGTATACTTAAAGGCACAATAATTTGACAAGGCTGTTGCACTGGGGATTATGCAAAGATTGCAATATAGAACTAATGGAGATGTATTGAAAACATGAACTGTAAAGCATTATAGAGAATGATGAAGTTTATATCACATGGGATCACCCATTACCAATAGGTCAAAAACAGATGTAAGAAAACTGGATATAGTAGTACATGAAAAAAGATAACTAGCATTGAACTTTGAATTGCTACACCCAGTGATTACAGTGTCTTTCTTACAGAGGGACACAAAGTCATAAAACATCAGGATTTATAAGCAGCAATGAGAGTAATATTGATGAAAGATACTTAGACAGTTCCAATTGTCCTAGTAGGAGCAATTTGTTTAATAAAAAAGAATTTACAGTTGTACCGAGATATGCTGCCAAAACATGTAACCCCATACAAATTAAAGAAGGAGTCAATTCTTGGTATATTGTGGATGCTGAGATAAGTACTCTTGGCTAAATTAAAACACTTAGAAATGGGGTCCATTGCTGTGATGGTATTAGAAATTCATAAGACTTGGATAAATTAAACCAAGAGACCATGCTGTGTCTGTTATGGGGCATCTGCTGGAGGAGGGGCAGCATCTATAAGGCCAAACAGGCAGGATATTATCAGATATGAGTCAATGTGGCCATATGTTTGACAGATCCTGCTTCTACAGTTCTATTACCTCCTCTGTTCCATCGTTGGTGGATGTGTCCACACATAGATGTAGTTATCCACATGTTTTTTACAGAGACATGATGACAGTTCATCCAGCAGACATTGTTCACATTTAGGTAGCACTTCACGACTTCTAGCCAGGGCCATTGAAGAAGTGCAACCACTGACAGAGGTAGCTCACATGGTCAGTGGTGTCAAAGATGAAGTGGGTCCTTTACCATGGAAGGCTCACACCTGTCTAGAATGTCAGGCCATAGTGCTAGCACAACTAGTACACACCTATAAACCTATAACTAATGTCAGGAGGCACAATGCCATGGCACCTCTATGGGTTAGGCTTGTAAAGGCTCCAGGGCCATTAGCCTAGTACACACGTATGAACCCACGAACCTATGAACAAATGTTGTGGCTGTGTTTATTTATTTATTTATTGAAGTTTGTTTACTGGGGAAGTCTGACTGGGTAATAATTACCCATTTTCAACAGAGGCCTGGGGAGAACAGCTCCAAAGAGTTAAATAACATAAACTGAAACAGTAGTATAGGTGTAATTAAAAAGCAAATATGCATATAATTTAACAGTTTAATACACAGGATACAATAAAGCATGAGGAGACACCAGTGATGCAATTCTAAAAGGAAACTTACAATTAAATATGATAACCAGTATATATAAAAGTATTAGAAGCATAGACTACTATGTATGAAATAATGAAAAAAAGATGATGCAAGTCCCCCCCCCCCAAGAATGAGGCGAGGGAAAGTGTTGAAAGGGTTTAATTAGATAGCATGATGAAAGGTTAGTAAGAATGGTCGGCATTTCTTGATGTAGATCATACTGGAGAGATGCATGGGGATAGCCATGAGTTAGTGAAAAATTCCTAGAGATATAACTTAAATACATGAAGGCTTGATACAGTTCTGACTGACTTTGGGACAGAGTTCCATGGCTTGTCTATGCAGTGTGAGTACAGCCTTTGCCACGTACACTATTTTGGTTTATAGATTTCAAGCAGGTTTTTGTCTTGAGAGTGCAGAGGATGATTTAGGAGATAGTGATGAAGTACTGAGGAGGTAGAAGGCAGGGGGTCTATATTATAACATCTAAATCTACAAAGATCTAATGTTATAATATTGAACCCTAAACACCGAAATCCACAAACATCGAACAGTCAGAATAGCGATTTTTTTCCCAGGGAAAAAAATCACTATTCCGAGAAACATACACACAACACAAACACACACAAAAAACAGCAATCCACACACATACACTTAAAATCCTACATCTAAACCTAAACTAAACATTACATACACTACTAGCTATCCACTTACCTTAACCCAACCCTAACCCCAAGGTCTGTCACTATCGCACACTCACCTCACCCTCGCCCTAACCCTAACTCACCTAACCCGCCCCCTAACCCTAACCTACACACAATCGCACACTTACCTGAATCCTAACTGTAATGCTCCAACATATCAAACGCTGAAAACAGCGAAGCCACAGTAATGGCCCACCAAATTATTTCCCTGGGAAAGAATTCGGTGTCCTGCACTTTCGCTGTTTTCAGCGTTCGACATTATGGGTTCGATATTATAACATTCGATCTTTGTAAGATTCAATGTTATAATATAGACCTGAATGCAGGTAGAGAGGTTATATAATATTTTTTGGGTTCAAAGAAGTTTATACACTGCAAGTATTTCTGCAGACCCATACGCAGTACACCCCACATTGGTCATGGCACCTCACACATGCACAAAGTCTTCTTCAAAACTGATTTCCTTACATCAGGAGATACTGGCCCTGACAGAGCATCCTTATTCTGACTACATCTCTTGCATGCACTTCTATTGTGTCAAGCTTGTCCTCCTTTTCCACACTATGCAAGTGGTGACTGTGCCCTGCCCTTTTCAAAGTTCTGTGATTTAGGATGACTTGTGTCTGATGAACAGAGTGGCCAGCTAATGCTTGAGTAGTCAAATGTCATATTTTCATCAGGATATGTAATAATTTTCAGTTTTGCTTAGGCTGCTTAACTTCAATAGTGTTATTAGCTGTAGTAGTCATAGCTGTAATATTATTATTAGTAGTATTACTTATGTACTATAGCTTCCTTAGCCCCTTGTGCAGATAATGCTGAGAGGGTCTATATCACGAGATTGAAATCTTAGGAAGTAGAATACCTAAAGTTCAATCTCTAAATATTGAACTGTAAAAATCACGAACGGCCATTTCCACACAGGGAAACAAGCTGTTTGGCCATTATGCAGATTTTGCCCTTTTCACAATGTACTGCAATCTCGGAGTTGGTATATTTAGTTGGGGGGTGGGGGGTGGTGGGAAAAGCCTTGATTTTTGTTTACTACTTTTTTATTTTTTTAGTTTGGCCAACAGCATTGTTTCCCTGTGTGGAAATGGCTGTTCATGATTTTTACAGTTTGATATTTAGTGATTGAACTTTAGGTATTTGATTACCTAAGGTTTCGATCTCATAATATAGACACATGCTGAGATTGTTCTGAGTTCTGCCAGAGTGTTTGACTTGGGATAATTATGTCTGATACACAATAATGATCAGACAATGCAAGTTTTTGGCAAATACCCTTTTCCTTGTACTGCAGGACTGCAGTTTTTCATTTGAGTCTTAATTAGGATTGCAATTTTTCATTTGAGTCTTAATTAATTCTCTTATCTTTTGTAGTCATAAAGTTGTATAGATCATCATCATCAACAACCCTCTTTTTTATCCTATTTATTACATGGGGTTGGGGTGTCATGTCAACTCTCTTTATCTATCTCGATTCACTGCCACTGTCCTACCTTCTTCAACACTTATGCCTGACTGTCACAGGTCTTCTCACACACAATCTTTCAATCTGTTTGCTGGGTGCCCTCTTTTCCTCTTGCCTTCTTCTTGTCTGTCCCAAATCTTATTCACCAGCTTGTCTTCTGCTTTCCTGCACATTTGCCCGGACCACTCCAGTCTGTTCTTTTTGATCTTGTCTGCAATTGGAACTATTTCTGGTTTCTGCTCTAATGTACTCATTTCTTCATCTGTCCCACAGTGTGCATCCTACCACTTCACTCAGGCACTTCATCTCCATGACCTCTAGCTTCCTCAACTGCTCTGCTTTTATTGCCCAAGTTTCTGTACCATGCAGTGGTACAGGTCACACCACTATGTTGTAAACATTACCTTTCAGCTTATTTGCCATTCTTCTGTCATGCACTACTCCTGACACTCTGTTCCAGTTGACTGCAACCCCTCTGATTCTAGCTTTGATCTCCTCATGCAGACTTCCCTTCTCCTCAACCACGTCTCCCAGATAACTTGAAGCTGTTAACTTTCCCTTCTATCTCAATTTTCAGCTTCTTCTGATTTCACCCATTTGATGCCGTTACAACTTTTTTTTATCTGTGCTCAGTTTCAACTTGTGCCTTCAGTTTTGCATTCCATTCCTTTATCCTTTGCTGAAGTTCTTGCTCAGAGTCTGCCTGTAAAGCCACATTGTCTTCACACAGTAACTTTTTTGACTCCTCCCCTCTGACCTGTTTGCTAATGCAGGCCATCACCTGGAGAAAGAGCAGTGGGATCAGATCTGAACTCTGATGCACACTCACACCCTCTGGGGCATCCTCTGTGAGTCCAAACACCATTTGTACTTGAGTCATTGGGTCTTTGTACATAGCCTGCACCAATTCTACCAAGATTTCTGGGACTTTGAACCCTTGCAAGACTGCCCAAATCAGCTTTCATGGGACATTGTCATATGCTTTCTGCAAGTCTAGGAATTTCCAATTGGATTTTTTCCTCATCTCTAGCTTCTTGTCAACCATCTGCCACATGGCAATCATTGGGTCAGTTGCACTGCATCTTGATTTGAATCTGAACTGCTCATCTTCCATCTTACTTTCTTCTACTCTTCTTAATCATTTATCAATCACCATCTCAAGGGCTTTCCTGCAATATACTGCCCACAGCTATGACTGTTCCCTTTCTTCTTGAACACTGACACTACTATGTTTATTCTCCAGTCATCTTGGATATGTCTTTATCTCCATACTGATATGAGTACCATCAGGAGCTGTGTTTTCTCTGTCTCACTCAACATCTTGATCATATCTGCTGTGACCTCATTTGAACCTACCACTTTTCCTGACTTCATTTTCCTTGGTGCTGTTCTTAATTCTTCTTGCATGGGCTGTTCTTCTTAGTCACTGTAAGCTGTGTCTGGGGCAGTATAGCTTCTTAGGGATTTTCTTCATGCAGAGGATGCTTTAAGTACTCTTTCAATGTTCCTTTGATGTCCTGTGGACTGGTGAGCAGGTTGTTGCTGGCATCCCTTAGCTGGTATAGTGCCTCTGATGCCTTGTTCTTTGCTATTGCAACTCCTGTCTTAGACTCTTTGTTGGCCAACCCATTTTCCTTCCTTCCTAGCCTGGTCCATCTTTTCTATCTCCCACTTTTTCCTGCACTCCTTCTTTCTTTTGATGACTTCCTGGACTTCTGCATTCCGCCACCAGCTTTCCTTATGTACCTTATTTCCATACCTGTCTCAGGTACATATCTGTTCTGTAGTTCTTACACATGCTGTTTTAAGGTGCTGCCATTCTTCTTCAACTACACCTATTTCCTCTTCTTCTTGGGATTCTAGAGCCCTGAGTAATTTTTTGAACTGTTGTACTTTCTCTCCGGTCAACTTCCAGGTCTTCAGCCTATTCTCTGTTGACCTTACAGCATTCTCTGACCATTTCTTGCAGCTTATTGTGGCAATCAGTAGTATATGGTGTGGGCTGACTGTTCCACTGGGAATGGCTTTGCAATCACTGATTCTACTCCACTGCCCTTTCCTTACATGTTGGCCATCCCTGTATGTGATTGTCTCACTTTCTGAACCATGTATTGGCTACTATTAAGCCATTTGCCAGGCAGAAATTGAGAATGGCCTCTCCTTCTTTATTCCTCTTGTCCCACCTATGCAGATCCAGGCAGTCCTCATATCCTGTTCTGTCTGTCCCAATATGTGCATTCAGGTTACCCATTATCAACGCCAATTGATGTTGCCCTGCTTTATCTAATAGGTTCTGCAACTGCATTCTGAATGCACTATTTTCTTCACTACCACAACCTTGCTATGGGGCATATGCTGAGATTATGAATAGTTCCCCTTTCTTGCATTGTAGTCTAATTGCCAATGTAAGATAGGGTAGTTGTAGAGATATGCTTGATCATCTACCTGTGCAGATAATGGTTGCAGTGCCCTACCCCTGTGGGTTTGTCTGACATGGGGTTGCTTACACTTGATGCACCCTGTGGAAACATAATACATATGCAAGCAAAATATCTGAGTTCCATTTGAACGCATCGTAGTTGGTTTGGTCTGTATCTGGTGCATATCTCTTTCATAGTTATGAAATTCCTGTATAGGTAATCATAGCTGAATTTTACAGAATTACAGTACATAAAAATAGGTAAGCATTATCTCTTCACTACAGGTTCATCACTCAGCTCTGTTACTGCTGCTAAGAATGTCATAACCTGGAGTTACCTATGTCTGATGTTCACAGTAGCCAACCATTGCATGGGTAAGCAAAGGTTGGTTTGTTTGTTTGTATGCATCAATGTTAGTGCTTGCATCTGCTTAGCTCATTTTTTTCTAATTATTTGGTAAGCATGTATGCTATTCACTGTCTCTTAGCTAGTTCCATGGTTTATTGTGCATGTCTCTTTCTGCCATGATAGTCCTCAGCTACAGGTTCCTCATCTGACCGCTCATCTGTGACTATTGGCCCTGCCTGTGGTAGTAGAAACTGTGGTCCCTTTCCTGGGGCACCTTTCTGCAACTGCTTTCTGAGTATAATGTTATGTAAGATGGCACAGACAGTATTTTAGCAGAGGTGGTGGGGTCTGTAGAGCAGAGTGTGTGTGCTGTATCTTTAAGAAACATATCAACGACTGAATGTGCATATGTAAATAGCAGGCACATGCTATACTCAGTGCCATTCTGAGAATGCAGCCAGACAGGGCATGTATGAATGTAATAGCTAGTTTGTATATAAGTTACCTAAGTTAAAGTTAATAAGCTTCAACTGTGATGTGTTTGCACATAATAAAGCTGCTTGAACAGAACCCACAAAGAGTCGTCTATTACATCCTGACTAGACGAGTGACATGGTGTCAGAACCAGGATTCCAGAGACTGCCATCCAGAGCTATGATGTGCAGGGTTAACAGTGAAAGAAAACTAAGGAAATGAGCATGAAAAAGAGCCAGAAAAGAACTAAAGGTAATGAAAACTTGCACAGTTTATTTATAAAACAGTATTACGAGGGCACAGACCGCATTATTAAACAAGCGAGAGGCCCAAAGGGTTATTAATTAAATTAAATGTTTAAGATTAAGGTATTTGATAAAATGATTATCAGAAAAGCAAAATGAGTATGTTTAAGGAAAAACAAACATGTTTAAAGCAAACCAGGCATGTTTAGAGTAAAATGAGCACAAAGAAAGTCAATGGCCATGAAAAAGATTAAACAAGCAAAATGAATATAATAAGGGCAAAAAAGGGCACATTAGGCATAAATAAAGCAAGGTGACTACATGTTTTTTGACAAAGTGCTGTGTTTTGGCATAACTATGACTTCATATTGTATTTAGGGCATAACTAGAGTTACTTGAAGTATCTCAAAGTGTGTAATAGTGCTTACAGTGTATGCTTATTACTGTGCATGCATTCCGAAGAGTTTATTTGTGTGCAAAGTGTAACTATTTCATGATGTACTGTCAAAGTGCAGCCATTTTGAAAAGTTTCTTGTGCTTGGCTCTGTTCACAAAGTGCCACCATTGCAGAGTGTTTCTTGCACTGTAAAGAGTTATCTAGCAAAGTACCACCATTTTGGGGATATTTCAGTTTTCCATGTACTGTTTATTCATAAAGTGCAATTACTTCAAAATGTTTTACTTCTGCCCAATTTATTCGCACAGTGCAGTTATTTTGAAATGTTTCTTACACTGATAAGAGGTGATTTCTTGCAGTACAGCAAGTTCAAGAGTATTGCAGTGCCTGAGAGACTTATTTCGCAAAGTTCAGTTGTTCAGAGGCTTGTTATGCTATTGGGCAAAGTTACGAATACTGGCATAAATTTCTGGCATGTGTGTGTGTGTGTGTGTGTGTGTGTGTGTGTGTGTGTGTGTGTGTGTGTGTGTGTGCGTGTTCGTGCATACTTGCAAAACCCTTCACTGATATGTGTTAATATGGCAGATGGATTTTGAAAGCCCTCACCACTTGTATTTGATCAGGATATTGCAGAGAATTGGAGGATATCTGAGCAAGAGTACAATATTTTTATACAAGCAGCTTATTCTGACAAAGATGCATGCACCAGGGCATTCAATTTGCTAAACGTATCTTGTTCAGAGGTCATTGAAAGAAAGCATTCATTTGTGTATGCATCAGCAGTATATGAAATAGATGGTGAAAATCATCATATTGTTGTACAGGCTGAATCAAGGGAAGACCCCAAGTGTTTTAAGTGCAAATTTAGAGGGATGTGTAACCCCTAGACAAATATTACATTAGAGAGGCATTTGTTTTACACAAGAGATCAGATACCAGGGGAAACTTTTGCAGCTTATATTACTGACCTGAGAAACAAAGAAAAATGTGACACTTTGGTGATTTAAAAGATGAGTTGATAAAGGACAGGCCTTTGTGTGGTATTAATAGAGCTGTTGTGAGAAAGATTTTGCTTCGTGACAATGATGTAACATTGAGTAAAGCTATTGAGAAGTTACAGAAAGGCACACAAGTATGCTTGCAAGTGATAAGAGCATGGTTTCAGCAGGCTCCAGAGCAAATGTAGACAGCATGCAACACATGGCAAACAGAAGCAGGCCTAAGCACATGGCAGCCACAGCATCTGCTGGTTTTCATGGGAAACCATGTAGTTTTCCAAGAAGTTCTAAGAAAGGAGCATGCTCAGTGCAGTACAAGAGCGAGTCAGCAAAACTCAAAAGCTTTATTGTTAACTGTCGCAATTGTAGTGCCAATCATGAGTCTAAAAGAGAGAAATGCTCAGCATTTGGTCAGCAATGCCGCAAGTGTAAAAAAATGGAACCATTTTCAAAAGTTTTGCAAATCAAGTAAACCTCACACAGTTATAAAGAAGGGTCACTCAAAAAAGCAACTTGATTAAGTAGAGCTGCAGCAGTCTACTGTCTGTGTAGATGGTGTATCAGTAATTGGTGAAAAGGTTGATGCAGTGAATTTGTTGTCAAAGAATGAAGTGTTTTGTACTATCCGGATCAATGGTAAATCCACCGAGCTCAAAGTAGACACTGGTTCAAAGTGTAACGTTATATCAGCAGACACATCTGCTAAGTTGAGAACTAACTACTCAATGTGGCTAGTAGTGCAAAACATGTTGCTTATGCAGGTGATGAAATTCAGACCGAAGGCTCTGTAGTGCTTTCATGTTATTTGGCTAAGAACTGTTACAGCTTGTTATTCTATGTAGTTCGAAGACCTGTGCAGTCATTATTGTGTCTCAGAGACAGTTTGAGAATGAATCTGCTTTCTTTTACCAAAGAAATTCATCATATAAGCCCGTATCCTAGCTTCTATTTTTCCGAAGCCATTTTCTCAGAGTATGCTGATGTTTTCGATGACAAGTTTGGCAAACTTCTAATTGTGTATCTATAAAGTTAGACCCAGAGGTCAGTCCAGTAGTTAGACCAGCAAGAAAAGTTCTGATAGCTATGCAAGATAAAGTCAAAGCTCAGTTGGATAAAATGGTGCAAGAAGGTGTAATTTGTCCAATTACAGAACCAACTATATGGGTGTCATCCATGGTAGCAGCCTGCAAGAAAGGCTCAGATGAAATCAGAATATGTATTGACCCAAGAGATTTGAACAAAGTATTAAAGAGACCACATCATCCAATGTGTGCAGTCAAAGAGGTCACAGCCCTAATACTGAATGCCACTATTTTTTCTATCTTGGATGCAAAAAGTTAATTTTGGTAAGCGATGCTTGATCACAAATTTTCATTACTGACAATTTTGGTACCCCGTTTGGCAGATATAGAGTTCTGAGGATGACATTTGGAATAAATTCTGCAAGTGAAATCTTCCAGCGTGCAATGGAGCAAATTTTTTTAGGTTATCCTTGTGCCATAATAGTAGATGATTTATTGGTTGGAGGCAATGCTGAAGCAGAGCATGACAGAAACCTTAAGAGAGTTCTAGACAGAGCACGTGAAGTGAATTTAAAGCTCAAGCCTCTAAAGTGCAAATTCAAACTACCAGAAGTTACTTATGTAGGTCATTTATTTACCAGCACTGGCTTAAAACCAGACCCGTCTAAGCAAGCAGCTATTCTTGAGATGTCAGCACCAGATAATATTCAAGCTCTACAGTGTTTCCTTGACATGGTCAGTTATTTTAGGCAAGCTCATACCAGACTTCACTGAGTTGACAGCACCTTTAAGAGAGCTAATACACAAAAATATTACATGGTCTTGATTGGAACAGCACCAGAAAGCATTTGAAGACCTTAAGCAGAAAATTGCCACCACAACTACACATACCTCTCAACCATACTAAATTCCTCGGTAAATATTGGTTTTGAGGGCAAAATATTGGGGTGCCACAAATTCCCGCATGGCCTGTTTAATTTCCGAATTTCCTGTTTTTTTTTTTTTTATTTTTATTTTTTACTCCTGACGTCATCATGTGCAAGGCATGCATGATGACGTTAGCTTCTGCAGATCAGTCTGTCAGTGCACCACACATGTTTCTTCCCAGGCTCGGCTCCTCTTTTTTTATTTTTATTTTTTACTCCTGACGTCATCATGTGCAGGGCATGCATGATGACGTCAGCTTCTGCAGACCAGTCTGTCAGTGCACCACACATGTTTCTTCCCAGGCTCGGCTCCTCTTCCAGGTAAAAAAAATGTAATTCTAATCTAAATGTAAATTGTAAACAAATATGTGTGTACTGCAGGACAAACTTTTTACTTATGTAACTAATGGTAACAGACTTGCAGGAGAAACTGTACTTATGTAAGGGCTACTGCAGGAGAAAGTTTTACTTATTTAACAGCTGCAGGAGAAACAACGGCAGCTTCATTTACTAATGTAGAATAACAAGTATTCCACAATGTCAACACCCCAAAATCCAAGCAAATGCAGTCTCATTTCAGAGAGTCCCAAAACAAACTATTGCAAAACTATTAAAGAAGTTGAAACCCTTCACTGGCAGCAGATAACTTGTAAGCAGAATATCTAAAATTAACAGCAGCTATTACTGCCTTCCCTGTGTCAATACTTATAAACCGCTCTATAACAGAACAGTATGTCCCAGCTATTTGGAAAATTGCATATATTACACCATTACACAAAGGAGACAATTCAAAAGAACTAACAAACTTCCAGCTTATTGCTATACTTTTGCCACTTTCTAAAATTCTGAAAAGATGTATCCACTTTCAACTTCTTAAACACCTTCTAAACAATAATCTCCTTTCATCGTCACATCATGGATTCTGACCATATCATAGCACTACTACAGCTCTTGTAAGTTTCACTAATACTATAAATAAAGCATTTGATACAGTTTCCCATCCAAAGTTACTGTCCACTCTGAATAATCTTAATATCAACCCTGATGCTGTTAACTGGTTTCACATTTATCTCTCTAACTGCCAGCAAGCTGTGAAATGGAAGCAAGATCTATCCCCACTCCTTCCTGTTACACTTAGAGTCCTTCAGGGTTCAATCCTAGGGCCCCTCCTCTTCAGCATATTCATAAATGATCTTAATAATGCTTCCTGTTAAGCATCTATCATACAATATGCAGATGATTCAACCCTCATATGTGCAGCATCCACAATAACTCAACTTCTTACAGTCACACAAAAAGCCTTCTCTGATATTGAAACATGGCTAGCAAATTCACAACTCATTCTCAACCCTAATAAAACTAAACTTATGATCTTTCATCCATCTAAATCTACTAACCTCCCATCTAACTTTTATATCACTGACAATAATAATACAAGGAATTTTCCAGATTCCCAAACAAAACTGTTAAGTGTCATAGTCAACAACAGACTAAAATTTGACATACACATTTCTAACACAATCAAAAAGGTTTGACCAAAGAGGAATCCCAAGAACTATGTAGAGACACACATTGTCCTAAACGCAATTTATTTAACACAAACAGTTACACAGCGTTTTCGCCACACTCATAAGGTGGCTTCATCAGAGGAAAAAGGGGGCAGCCAGAATCAACACTTTAAATACAAAAAAGTTAATTACAGGCAAGTGCTACCAATTAACAGTCAATTAAGCACCAAAATACCTTTATGCAGGCTGAGGCACTAAAACACCAAACTGCAGAATGTGCCTCACAAGCGAAAATTCACTGTTTAAACATGTTGAAAAAATGCCTGTAAACGTATGTTTATAAAACATCATATGACATGTCAATGCCCAATTTTTCAAAAAACACAAGGTATAATTCAAGATAAAAAATGTACACAGGTGAAAAAAGGTATAACAAACACCTGTGTACTTATAATAAAGTTAACTAAAAAAATAATAAAAACAAGCATTCAGAACAAGGCAGAATCTCACAGGAAATTGCATTACTTTGCAATACAAATGTATACCATTTTAAATGCAATTTTTTACAATAGTCCACACTTTGTGGCTTTAATAGTGTTTTACCTTGTGCCAGTGTACCCTGTTCTTGTGTTGGTACTTGCTCTTTTAGCAGGTACTTTTAATTTCTTAATTTTATATATTACATATGGTCTTTTTCACACGAACAGGTTTTTTTATTCTATAAAATACCTTGCATTTAAAATGGTATACATTTGTATTGCAAAGTAATGCAATTTCCTGTGAGATTCTGCCTTGTTCTGAATGCTTGTTTTTATTATTTTTTTAGTTAACTTTATTATAAGTACACAGGTGTTTGTTATACCTTTTTTCACCTGTGTACATTTTTTATCTTGAATTATAACTTGTGTTTTTTGAAAAATTGGGCATTGACATGTCATATGATGTTTTATAAACATACGTTTACAGGCATTTTTTCAACATGTTTAAACAGTGAATTTTCGCTTGTGAGGCACTTTCTGCAGTTTGGTGTTTTAGTGCCTCAGCCTGCATAAAGGTATTTTGGTGCTTAATTGACTGTTAATTGGTAGCATTTGCCTGTAATTAACTTTTTTGTATTTAAAGTGTTGATTCTGGCTGCCCCCTTTTTCCTCTGATGAAGCCACCTTATGAGTGTGGCGAAAACGCTGTGTAACTGTTTGTGTTAAATAAATTGCATTTAGGACAACGTGTGTCTCTACATAGTTCTTGGGATTCCTCTTTGGTCAAACGTTTGTGGAATTACTTCAATTTGTGTGTTTACAATCAAAAAGGTTCACAAGAAAATGGGAACATGTATAGAAACAAAAAATTCTTAACAGACGCTGCAAGAATAGCCATAGCTAGAACCCACCTTCTCTCCTCACTCTTATATGCATCCCCATACTTACCAACCTCAAAACGTTAGAACTAAGTAAATTAGAATCATGTTACGACTGCCAAATTTGCAATAGATTCCACACATTCAACCCATCACTGTCAATGCCTCAAAAATCTTTCTGGGTTGGAACTATCTTATGTTATGAACTATAACCAATTAATAATGGCTCACAAAATAATGCAGAATCCTGACAACATACCGTCCCTAAAAAATCTTCTACAACCATATTCTAATATTCGTAATCTTCGATCATCTAACAAAGACTTACTCCAAGTAACCAATGTATCCAATACAGAGGGCAACTCTTGTTACTCTAACTTTGTTCCCAAAAATTGGAATACCCTTCCGCATAGTACTAGATCCACGGGTAATCTTAATAATTTCAAAATATCTCTTAAAAGACACTTATTTGAATCTTGGCTTTGCACATGTAACACTCCAGGTTAATTATTAACTTAGCACTACTTCTACAATTTGGCTGTACATACTAACTCTGTTAACATATCCCTTCTAACAACACTACTTCTCTATAAGTAGTTACAGTCCTAGTTGCAACTCTCACTACAGAGGTATTACTAACTATGCACTACTTTGCCTAAGTGATTCTCCCTACTTAATTTCCTAACTAATGTTATGTTCCTCCACATATATAAATTCAACTATATATTTGTCTATAGTCAAGTGCTTAAAGTCTTGTTCTATTTGATACTATGTATATATTTTTGTTTTTAAATTTTTATCCTGTAAATGTGTTAACACTTTTTTTGTCTATAATTTCTATTACTTGATGTGATGACTTTGTATGTAAGCTTAAATTGGAGCTTTTCTTTGTGGGCCTCCGTTGAAAATGGGCACTGTCCCAGTCGGACCATCCTGGTAAACAAATGTAAAATAAATAACTGTAACTTATTTACCTACAGCTGCAAGCAGGAGAAACCTTTTAATTATTAACAGCAGAAGTGTATCTTATTTAAGGGCTCAGCAGGCAGGAGAAACTGTATTTATGTAAGGGCTGCTGCAGGATAAAGTTTTACTTATTTAACGGCTGCAGGAGAAACAACAACAACAGCTTTGTTTACTTATGTAATGGCCATTTTACTTTAAGGGCTGCTGCAAGGCAGGAGATTACTTTATCATGTACAGCTGCAACCAGGAGAAACATTTTAATTTTTATTTATGTGTGTGTGCTGCAAGCAGGGGAAACCTTTGAATTATTATTTATGTGTGTGTGTGTCTGCTGCAAGCAGGAGAAACCTTTTAATTATTATTTATCTTAGGTTCATAGGTTCATAGGTTCATACTAGGCTATCTGCCCAAGGGCATTTATAAGCCTAGCCCATAGTTATGTGGCTTTCGCCACCCCTTTAGTTTGAATAAAAACTATGCCTATCATTTTGCTGTGCCTCTGTCAAGCAGTGACGCTGAAGTAATCCCTGGGGTATATCTGCAATCTCCCATCCATTGGTCAAGATTCCTCTTGAACAAGACCAGAGAGGTGCTCTGCCTCACATGTACCGGGATTTTGTTCCACAGCATAGGGAGTCTCTGGGTGATGAATCTGTCCCTCCAGCACGTTCTATTTATAACCGTGTCAAGGTTTAAGTCTCCGCCCTTGTGGTTCTGAGGGATCTAGATTTTTGAGGTGAAGCATATTCATCAAATCTGGGTTTGACATGGCCTTATATGTCAGGCACAGGTCACCTCTGAGCAAGCGGTATGAGACTGAATAGAGCTGGAGTTCTTTCAGTCGGGCAGCATAAGACATATTTTTGAGACCCTTTATCCTTTTGGTGAGGAACTTTTGGGGCCTTTCAAGCTGCAGCAGGTGTCTGGTCAGATACATTCGAACGGGCATTGTACTCAATCATAGGTCTAATAAGTGATGAGTACAGGGGACGATGACCTCCCTTGATCTAGATGTGAATCCCTTCATGATCAGGTGGGTGATATAGAAGGTTTTCCTAACTACTTTAGCAACATGAGTGTCTAGCGAAAGGCTACTGTCAACCTGGGTCCCCAGATCTCTGATGACTTTTTCTGTGCTCAGTGGATTGCCACCTATATGGTAGCTAGGGGTAGCCTTGTTTTTCCCAAAGGGTATGACTATGCATTTTTGGCGTTTAACTTCAGGCCATGGCTCTGGCACCAGTTATCCATTTCTGTGAGGCCCTTCTGGAGGATATCTGTGTCAGATGTGTTTTCGACTATGGCGCCCAGTTTGCAGTCATCTGCAAACTTTGTCAGCCATAACCCTCCTGTGTTTGCTTGTACTTCAGAAAAGTAGATGCCGAACAAGAGTGGACCCAGGACTGAGCCCTGTGGGACACCACTTGTGACAGGCTTTGAGTCTGACATGGCTCCAGCAACTCTGACCCTGTGGGTTCTGTCACTTAGCCAGTTTGCAACCCATCTTGTGATGTATGGGTTTACATTCAAGCTGATGAGTTTTTCGATGATACCTGAGTGGGGTATTGTGTCGAAGGCCTTTGCCAGGTCGAGGTAGGCTGTATGGACTGCCTTTCCCTCATCAATGGCCTTGGTGACTGTCTCGAAAAAGTCAACCAAGTTTAAGAGGCAGGATCTGCCTTTGACAAAGCCAAACTGAGTTGGATCCAAAGTCTGCAAGTTCCCTATGTCTTTATTTATGAGTTCCATTATGATCCTCTCCATGGCTTTGCAGATAAGGCTTGTCAAGCTAATGGGGCGGTAATTTCCAGGGTCTGTGGAGGCACCGCCCTTATGAAGTGGGACCACAGTCGCCGTGCGCCACTCCTTGGGTACGTATCCTGAGGTGAGGCTAAGATTAAACAGCTGTCCTAACTGTGGGTTTAATTCCTCATTGAGTTCATGAAGCACACAGCCGGGGACACCATCCGGTCCCATGGATGCTGTGTTTTTTGCCTTAGTGAGGGCAGTTCTCACCTGGGCATTGGAGATGTTTGGGGGGCTACAATCCTCTGGAATAGATATCTCTCCTTTTGGGGGTGGGGAGAAGTTTGCACTGAACCTGTCAGCCAGTATGTTGGCAATGTGTGTAGGTTCAGTAATTTTCACATCATTTTGAACTAATTCTGAGCATATCTGGGAGTTTCCACCTAGGTTTCTAACATAGCTAAAGAAGGCCTTATGATTCTCTTTAGAGTCCTTGGCGATTTTTCTCTCAAAATTTGCCTTGGATGATTTTATGAGAGCTCTTAGTTTTTACTTATAATGATCAAAGGTGTCTTACCTTTCAAGGATTTTGCTCTATCTTGTAGTAGCTTCCTCCTTTTGTTGTAGAGCTTGTTTATGGCTGGGGTCCACCAGACTGGACGCTTGCCTTTGGTACAGAGAGTCTTAGTTTTGTTTGGGATTGCCTGATCCATGCAGTCCTGTAGGTGCTGGTAGAAGGCATTTGTAAGTGATTCAGCGGTTTGAGTAATGTTTACCACTGGCTCAGGGGCCTTAAAGGAGACCACACTAGTTTTAGAAGTGTGAAATCGGCTTTTGAGAAGTTTTTCACTGTGGTCTTTTTGTTTCAGGTGGGGGCGGATGAGGACCTCCAGCGAGATTAGTTTATGATCTGATCTCACCAGTGAGGGGTATACTTCGGTGTTGAACATTTTGATCCCATGTTCGTGATGATGAGATCAAGTATGTTTTCTCCTCTTGTGGGGATGGTGACTAGTTGTTCCATGGCATTTGAGTTTATGAACTCCAGGAATCTTTGGGTTAGAGTGTTCGGGCTTGAGTAGTGTTCCCAGTCTATATTAGGGTAGTTAAAGTCACCTAGTATGATGGTGTTTGGAGATACATTTATCCTCCAATGTTTTCAGGAAGGCCATGTGAGGTTCCTGAGTTTGAGAGGGTGGCCTGTAACATGCTACAAATTGCAGAGCAGTCTTGCCTATGGTTAATTGCACCTGGATGGTCTCCGATGCATCATGCGTTGCCACCAACCTTGAGGTGTGGGTGTCCTTTATGAATATGGACACCCCTCCTTTCTTGGTGTTGTCCGGATTTTGGGGCCGGAACGCATGATATGAGGTGAAACCTGTTAGTGCTGGGGTGCTCTCAGGAGCCTTGAACCAGGTTTCTGTCACAGCACAGACATCGATGTTCTCCATATTGAGAAGGGCCTCGAGTGCGTGCATCTTGAGATTGAGACTTCTGGCATTGAGCAGCATTACCCTTAGTTTTTTCCTTTTGGTGTTCTAGGGTGGTAGGTTTAGAATTTGAGCCTTGCCTAAAAAGGCACTATGGGGTGGCAAGAGCCTTTGCCAATATCCGGAAGCCCAGGGTGACAGGTGCAAGCCGTCCCTTAGAAGCAGCGTGGCTTGTCCAGCATGTCATCCCAGGCAGACAGACATTGGATCCCCTTTGAATGACACCAGAATTTAAGCCAATTATTAAAGCTGATCATCTTATCACTGTATTGTGGCATCATTCTAGGTGAAGGTAGGATACTGCTCAAGGTCAGGGTCATACCTGCCTGGGCTACATAATCAGAGAGCTCCTCGATGTCCCTTTTCATGTAGTCCAAGGAGGTACGTCTCAGGTCGTTGACACCAGCGTGGACAATGACTGAGTCGTACTTGTACCTGCTGTTGAGAGACCTGAGTGCTTGCGTTATGTGGCGGATTCTAGCGCCTGACAGGCAGCTTACTGTGACCTTCTCTTTACTCAGTCTGGTGAGCGGGACGTCAGTGTTATCTGTGTGAGCTGCAAGCAGGAGAAACCTTTGACTTATTATTTATGTGTGTGTGTGTGTGTGTGTGTGTGTGTGTGTGTGTGTGTGTGTGTGTGTGTGTGTGTGTCTGTGCGTGTGTGTGTGCTGCAAGCAAGATAAACCTTTGAATTATTATTTATCTGTGTGCGTGTGCTGCAAGCAGGAGAAACCTTTGCATTATTATTTATCTGTGTGTGTCCTGCACACCAACCTTTGAATTATTATTTATCTGTGTGTGTGCTGCAAGCAGGAGAAACCTTTTAATGTGTATGCTGCAAGCAGGAGAAACCTTTTAATATGTGTGTGTGTGTGTGTGTGTGTGTGTGTGTGTGTGTGTGTGTGTGTGTGTGTGTAAATGCTTCAGTTAGGTCGAACTGCTAGTTAGAGTCACTCAGACTCAAGCTCTGTACTTGGGTACAAGGAGCAAAAGCCTAAATTCTGTACCCATGCCATCACCAAGTTTTACAGAATGTCTGGCTCATACTTTTGGTCTGTTCCTCTTACAATTTGTGGTTTTCTGACAAATCAGTGAAAACTACTAAATGATAGCCATTTAAGTTTCAGTCTTCCTATCTTTCAGGAAACGCATGGTAACACAAAACATTTTATTCTAGCAGCTTTTTTAAAATTATACAAGCAATGTTTAAAATGTGTCCTTGATTTTGGGCTTTTGCCTCCCCTCCCCCAAGAAAAGTTTGGCTTTTTCCAGATTTCTTGTGCTGCATAGTACTTGAGAAGGAGAGAAGGTTAGTGCTGTTTTTGCAAAGGCTGCTTGTGTTGCTGTGAGTAGCGCAACAGGTAGAATGCTTGCTTTAGATGCAGAAGGTTGTGGGTTCTACTCCCACAGTATATAGATGGATTGCTGATACTGTACTGGGTTGTACTTTTAAAGGAGGTGGATGCTGCAGTCCTGAGAATGTCCTCTTTGGCAGAGATACCTAGTAACTATGAACCTGTTATCAGTTTGCCATACATTCCCTATTGCAATATTACTAGCTTATCATTTTTTTATGTAACATAGGCAATTTATTCCTCAAGGGCAACAGGCACTTAATATTTCATTGTTTCATCTACAAATAAAGTTGTTTACTAGCAGCAACCTCTTCATTAGTTACAGATCTTGCAGATCTCTTTAATGTGGAATTATTTAGATGACTTTTACTTCTGCAGAGATTGTGCATATTTACTGATACCAGTGGATTGTAGAAGCTTGAGTAGACTTTTATGATGGAAATGTTCTGAATTGGGAAATTTTGTAATTATTGGTTCATACATTTTGTTTCATTGCTTATTGGAAAAATGTTCAAAACAATAAATTTAAAATGTGCTCTAACAAGTGTGCTGTATTATACAAGGAATGTAATTTAATACATTCAGGAAGGTGTATCAAAGAGCACATGTATGTTTCATGTGCAATGGGCCTATGATTTGAAAACAGTCCAAAGGTAATCTTTATCCGCTACTGGCCAGATGCATTTAATTTGAATGTGGGTTTCAATGCTGTTTTAATGAATGTGAGTTTCAAGGGTAGAAAAGTTTTAATGCTAAGTCTATTTTCCTTGTGAGGCTATATTGCTTTGTTTAGCAGATGTATATTAGTGTTTGTGCTATAAAATGTAAAATAAAGTTTTAAATGAAATCCAAATAATCATCATAAAAGTAAAGCAGTACACACATTACAGTGTTTAAGGTAAATGGGGAGAAATAGCCAAGCAATGGGATATTAGAATGGCTGTATGGGGGAGGGCTGTGTATGGGGGGGGCCCATTTGACCATGATTTTGTGAGGGGTGAAAGGTGGCAAACTCAAAGATAGCCCCAGGCAGCACAAACTCAAGATATGCCACTGATCAGTAGGCCATGGAGAATGACTTTTGGAGGTCATAGCAAACTATAATATTCTTTTGCTAAGATTAGAATATTGCCTACCATTAAATGCTCTACTTTTTATCACAAAAACCACATACTGTAAGTCACCAAAAACAAAATCCTGAGGTTCATCATCTTCTCCCTTCCTAGTGAACATCATTGCTACACATTAAACAAAAATGGTTACCATTTATTACAAGATCTGGGCTGGGGTCATATTTTGGCTGTCTGTTCTTCAGTTTGTGTTCGAAAGTTGGTATCCCACAATTCCCCTGGAGTGGGTGGGGTTACATAATTATGTATGCCTATTTTATGTTAATCAGCATACAGATTTATACCTATTTTTCATGGGCCGTTGTCTGGATTTTTGATGTTTCCAGGTTGAGAGGTATGCACCTACATTAAGATACTATGATGTCAATAAACCAGTCAATCTTTCCTGTGATGCTTCAAAATTTGGTCTTGGCACAATTACTATTCTACTATTATTACTATTAAATATACTACTATTATTCTATTATTCTAATTACTTGAGTGGTCAAAGCGTGACAATACCGATATCTTTTTGAATTTACTTAATCTCCAAAACATATTCGTGACGATATACTTGGTTCACCAGCTCAAAGACTTCTATCCAGGCAAACTAGAACAGCATGGCCTATTAGTTCCAGTTTATTGAGACCTAAAGCTAAAAACGACAGAACATTCAGAGCCCAATTATTAAGGAAGCGTTCCAGCCAGAAGTATAGTTATGATAAATTAAGCAGATTTCTTCATTCATTGAAAGAAGGAGAGACAGTAAGGATACAAATGGTGAAAAATTTTGACTGGGTTGGTCAAGTAACAGGTATATATACTGAGCCGAGATCCTACTTTGTAGAATCTGAAGGTGTGGGCCACAGGAGAAATAGCAGACTTCTTCTTCCTGTACCAGAACTGATATTGCTGCATTGTTCCTGTGATACAGACTCTAGATCTCAGAGCAATCCAGACAATGTTCCTGTTCCAGAATGTGTCTTACCTTCTGATTTCAACTCCAATGATATTCCCAATATTCCTAAAGTTGAAAATTCAGCAGAGACAGTTCCAGTTGCTAAGTCTAATTCTCAGTTTTATGACACACGATTTGGTTGAATTTCCAGACCTGGTGTGAAATACATAGTGACTTGAACATAATTGTATATATGTACCTAGTTCTGTATAATTGCATGACAAAGAACTAGTTGTATTGCTTGCATGTCAACTGATGTTCTTAACATTGCATGGTCTATTTCTCAAAGAGGGAGGATGTAAAACAGAGTGTGTGTGCTGTATCTTTAAGAAGCATATCAAGGCACAAACGTGCATATATAAATAGCAGGCATGTGCTATACTCATTGCCATTTTGAGAATGCTGCCAGAGAGTGAACATGTCTGAATGTAATAGCTAGTTTGTATATAAGGTTTCTAAGTTAAAGTTAATAAGCTTCAATCGTGATGTGTTTGTACATAATAAAGCTGCTTGAACAGAACCCACAAAGACTCATCTATTGCATTCCGACTAGACGAGTGACAGGGTCTTATAACAAGACACCTCAAGATGTATCCAGACTGTAAAAGTATGAGGTGGGAGGTTCACATAATGGTTAAAGTATTAACCTTACAGATACAAGGTGTAGGGTTTGATTCTCACATGGGGTAACTGGCTAGGATTAAAATGGCCCACAATGGCGGTTAGCCTAGCACTAACCTATGAAAACTGTGATTTGAGCAGCCCAAATACACTCTCTATGATATTTTTAGTCTGTGCATATGCAATGTTGTAACCTTGTTCAGTGGGTTTCTTATAGGAGTCATGAGTCAAAGTTTTAGTGCATATCCTGTATCCCCCACTAGATGCCGTTGAGGAAAGTTACCCCTTGAAACCTTAGGCACAGGCTACAGGCGTGCTATATGTGGGAATTATAGAAATTGCCGGCATGCCTAAACACACATTATAGATGATACCTTATGTATTACAGAACATCTGGCAGTTGATGGAGTGATAGCTTTTTCTGCTTAAGTACCTCTTTTCCAGTTCACCAAGGCAGGTTTTTATTTCAGTGTGGGTACAGTTTATGGTCCTTAGTACCTCAGAAAAATGGGATAGGCAAAAATATTTTGCATGGTGGTAGCACTCTTCTCTGGGGTACATGGAAATCAAATATCCTCCCCCACCATGTTGCAGCATTGCATTACATTGCATTGAGGAACTGGTAGAATGTTCTTGAGGTAGAGGCCTGTAAAATCCCCTCTGCATCCCCTATAGGTTGCTGAAAAGTCCCTGGAGCTAGTAAATGTAAGGCGAAACATACTTTAGTTTTCACTAAGATGGGTTCTTCACAATTTCCACGGGGTCTCAGGTAAATTCTGCAGATGTCCACTGTTTATTGTATAGTACCCCTGTCCACCCTGTAGCCCTGTATTATTTCTGCTTCATGTAGTCCCTAATAGGTCAGACATGGTTTGAACAACCTAACCTATGCTGCCTAGGTTGAGGTCTGGCAGAAGCAGCAGCACTTTGTATGACAGCCTGTTGTACATGCAGATTTATAATGGCTATAGCACTTCCCTAACATTTTTAAAGTTTTCCTGCTGCTATATTCTAGCATGTGTTAGAAGAGCTAAAGTGAGCACAGTGTGTTCACGCTTGTTTTATACATTTCTGAATCATTCCACCATGATTTGTTGCATCATTAGCATGAACCTTAGCTGTTTTTACTGTCATTAGCATAGTTGGTTGCTAACCCTTGTTTTGCAGCCAGCAGGACCAGTGTTAGCATTTGGGTGGGGGACTAGGCACTCCTAGTCTATGTATCACCCTGTCACTACACCCTCCTAAGCAACATTTTAGTTCATGCTGCAAACCTTTAGGAGTAGTAAGTACAGACTGACCTGTAGCTACAATGGTCTTACAGTACAACAGGCCTATTTACCACACTAAGTTCGCCCATTTCACAAAAGGACATTCACAGTTACTGGCATTTAGTTGCTACAATGATACATTACAACAATTCTGAGTACAGGTCTGCACTTAGATGAAATGGCACCCTGGGCCTACTGTTTTAGCCACCCCCCCCCCCCACACACACACACACATACACACTCCCTCTAGTCCTCCCCTGTGTTTCCCCCCATCTTGGACTCCTCATACCATGCACATTACTTTTTCCTCCTTTCTCACATTTTACCTTACTCGTCAGCCTTTTTCAAGAAGCCATATGTCTATATACTCCAAAGTGCATTTTAAAGTTTTTTTTTCTTTTTACACAGCCTTTTCATCCAATAATGGTTTGAAAAGAAATTAAGATTAAGAAAATAAATTCAGTGTTGCTGTTCAGGTTTAGTTTTCTTTGGATTGTTTTAACACACCTTTCCTGATCAAGACAGCACATTAATAACAATTTATGAAGTAACTCAGATAAGCCAGGACCCAAGAAGGCATAGGGTTATAGATGGCCTGGAGTATATTTTAGAGCATTTTACTAATGTTTTAATCCAATGGTGACCTAAACAAAAAACACAAGCAAGAAAAAAATTTCAGTCTTATTTTTTTTTCTTTCAAGGAAGACATAAGCTGTGCCCAAGACTTAGTGTTCAAAGATGACATAATAGTAGCTCGCAATAAACTAGCAAGCCAGTTGTTGTCTGGATAGGTCCTATCTGAGAATACTGGCTGTCTCCCTAACCCCCCCAAAAAAGACAGTCACTGCCTATACATCCCTCTGGTGTTAGACTGGGATGAAAGCAGAAATATTTCAAGTGACTGCTGACTTTCATATACATAACATGCCTCCTCATTCCTCAACCCTAACCATCAAAGGCAGCTACCTGTACATGTGCCTGATGTGAAAGTGAAAAAAATAATGATTACAATAATTTATTCTACCTTGTTGCTCCTAGACAGTATGCTGTCCCTACACAACCTATAGTAACCTTCTCTATACACCTCTGAGGTCTGTGAGAAAAGTAAAAGAAACAATGACCACACTGTCCTCAGCCCAAACACAAACTATAATGAGCAAACACGAAGGGCCCAACCAGCACTGCAAGCAGCTGTTTATTGAAATAAATATAATAAAAATCTGAGCGGTTTTGTTTAAAATCAACTTCACATAGACTTCATCAGAGTAGTTTTTGTCTACCATTGATGATGCATTTTAGTATAAAATAACAGCCAATCAAATCAAGTGGATACTGTAGCACAGGTGATGTCACAAATAGGAATTATGGGAGTTGCAGTATGTCACATTCATAAAGCACAGATACATAAAATTAATACAACTGTAATGAAACGTTTTATATAGAAATGCAGCATAAAAATGCAAAGTAAACAATACATACGATAGCAAAATCACAACTTGATGAAAAAATCTGTAAAAATGTAGATATGGTAAATAAAAAGATGCAAATCCAGCCTACAATGTTTTAAAACCTTTAACAGGTAGAAAAATGAAAGTCCATGCATATATAAATAGTTGAATAAATAAATAATTCTGGTAGTCAATGAATAAAACATGTATATAAAAACATGTTTATAAAATAATGTTTGTAAAGTGTGTCTGTAAAGATGTACTTAAAAGCTAAGTGAAAGAAATGTGAGTAAACAGTGTTGCCATATTATATCACTGCTACTCTTTTCTTTAAAATACAAGCAAGGGAAATGCTGTCATAAATACCCGGTGCTGATGGCACATTGAGTCTTAGCTGCCAGTATAGTTCTTTACACTCAATTAAATTGTCCACATCACCACTATAACTTGCAGCTGTTACCCTGTCAATAATAAAAAAAATGTAAACTTTTTATAATTAGGAAATTCGTGTGCCTATACAGTGCAGTCATTGTTTTTCTACATTTTTTATCATAAACGTGCTTCCTAATTCTTTCTTTCAGCTTTCTAATTATTTTCCCAATACAGAAAGCACTGCATGAGCTCATGTGGCAAGATGCAAGATACACAGTTGCAGTCACACCTCATAGGACAAGTAATGGTCCTGGCAAAGTTTTCTACTGAAGCATATGGGCCCTTATTAATTAACCTGCAAAATTTATCAGTGATATTTTTACACGCACATATACACACACACACACACACACACACACACACAAGCCATTGCAATACTACTTTTGTACTTATTTCAGCAAATAGCAATACATTGTGCAACACTACTACTGCCACACCACATCATGTTTAGCAGCCACCAAAAAGCAGCAGGGGTAAGTCATTTTTATTTACCTCTTTGAGAAGTAATGCATACTTGTCACTGTCTCTGATTTCACAGACCTTCCCTGATTTTACTCTGTCCTTTGTAAAAAGTTTGATGTGCTAGTAAGTCATAAGGGATTACAGGCAGTCAATAAATCCAGACATCAGAGTTTTATACTTCTTATTGTCCAAAAAATACTTGTTGATGCAAAATGTGTTATTCTGTTCTTTTTTAATGAAATAGAGTAATATTTAAAACATGTTCCTGATTCTAAACCTTTATTCTGCTATTATTGTTGGCATTGTGCTGAATTCTTCAGCAAAGTAGTCAACAGTTTTAGTATATGGTGTTCTACCAGTATTTACAAAACTCTCTAAAAGAAAAAAAAGCATCCCTGAAGATCAGCAGCATCAGCTTTTCTTAAAACCCAAGGTTTACCCTGAGATCAGTCTCTGTGGGCTGTTGATCTTTCTACTGCTTACCTTGTTTATGTTCATTATCACCTTTATTCTAACAATGTCATATCACTGCCCTGTGGTTAAAGAGCATAACCAGGAAATTAATACATTTTCCCTCATTTTCCCCAAACAGCAGAAGATTTTTTGAGGTCCCACACAGTCAATGATGATTAAGGGGCCCCCTTGCAACCACAGGTATTGCAACTACTTAAAGCTGTCTATGTTGTCAGTTTTAGTGGAGAGAATGTCCACCAGCAGGGTTTAACTAAGCCAGGGGCACTGTCAGTGGTGAAATATTTAATGGAATTGTGAAGCCTGTTACTTGATAAAACACTGTTACTATAACCAGAGATACCTTTGAATTTTAAAGGTGATATAAAAAGAGTTATTACCCATCTGGTTTATTAAGTATACAAGATTGCTTTACTAGCTTTTGTTAGTTTTTACAGACATGTTACAAAATAACAAGATAGTTGCTGTGGTTGGGGGCCCCCTAGGAACAGGGGGCCCTCAGCAACCGCAGGGTTCACTGGTGCCTAAAGCCAGCTATGGCAGTCAACCAAGACATGTATTACTGTTTGCTGAATTTACAAACTGCTCCGTCATCGCTGCTCATTGTGTACACAAGCTTAGTGTGACAAGCAGGCATTTATGAATCCCGGACTTTTTCACATTATTTTCACTGTTACTTTTAATAAAAGCACTAAAGCAGATTCAAGCTCTGTTTGATTGCTACCCAGAAGGTAGCTGTAGGCTAGAAATCTGAAGTTAATGGATGGATTAATAACAGATCTAAGTATTTTTTTTTTTTTTAAGGAAGGTGTGTTTGTTTGTTGTGGTTTATTTTGTGTGATAAGTGACTGCTTATAACAAAGATATATTATTGATATAAAATGAATGACTCATTTTAGAATATGCCACCAAACAGAAATTTAAGTTGCAATATTTTCCTGTCTTATGATGCAGACACTCAGAAATAATTTAAATATTGCTTATAATTACAGAATTCTAACATCTTAGTTTGCATGTAAAAATACATCTTTTAGCTAAACTATTGCAGAAATATTGAAATGGTGGTTCTGAAGTGCATTTTGTGTAAAGACTTTTGATTTATCAGTAATTAATTTATAGTAGCTATAAATCATTCTTAGTGTAGATGTTACTGATATTGATGCCTTGCTACTGATTTTATTATCAGGATATTGGGGTGATTCTGAGTGATATGGCCAATGAAAAAAAATTAAATGTTTTTTGAAAAAACAAATGATGTTTTAAGTTATCTCCTTATATGTTAATAGTGAATAATGACAATGAGTATTTGTGTTGTACTGTTGCACATTAATGTGGTGCAGGTAAATTCACTCAGACACAAACTGTTGCACTGCTTTACTATTTGTATGTTGTATGGTTTCATGAGGTAGCAGTGTAAAATTGGTGTGTTATGCTGGAAACTCAATTTTCTTGATGCACCTTCGATTGTTGTCATTAAATAAAAACAAACTAATGTGAGTGATCGCACTACTCCATTGTAGAAATGTAATACATTAGAGATCACAATTCAAAAGTTTTAGCAGAAAATAGCTGTGATTCACATATCAATATCTGAAATAAGTTGTAACCCCTTTAAAGCTTATTACAGGGGCTTTACTCCTATGTACCAGTGAAACGGGTTTATGTCCCACCCACAGCACTGTGCTTTTATATATATATATATATATATATATATATATATATATATATATATATATGAGTTTATAATGAAAATCACCAGTGAATTTGATCTAAACAGAAAACATCGAACAACCTCATTGGCGATCACCATTAATTGCCACTAAGATAATCAAAAAAAAGTATTCACAAATATAAACCAATAGGTTACATTTGTGATTACCAAAATGAAAACAAAAAAAACAACTTTTTTGTGAGATGCTTTGGCCCCAAGCCCGAGAAATTACATATACTAACTCCTGGGTCATGCAAACTTGAAGTAAGGAGAAAGGCCCTTAAATTATGTAACAATCAATCTAATGAACTTTGACAATTACATGATTCGACCAAATATATCATTGATGAAAAACACCAGTGTTTCCAGAAATGATGCAATGCATGCACTGATAAATCACATAATAGCCATATCTATATCTATATCTATATCTACATCTATATATATATATATATATATATATATTAACTCTAAGATCACTGTATCTTAGAGGAAAGAAAAGTCTCTGTGATGCAACAGTCTTGATCACTTTGTGCAAAAGACATCAGTTTCACTTTTATAATTACACATTATGGTCTCAGTCCATCACATTTCTGCCTTGCACTCTATTGCCACATGTCCACCTTGTGAAAGTGTTCATTGATTCAGTAGTCTCAGCATGATAGCATGGGTTCCTATCAGCTGACCAAAGACGCAGGTTAGCGAATGCGACTTGGTCGAGCTGTAAACGCCGAAACGGCAAAATATCGAAGCAGCATGTAAGCAAATTCTTTCCCTGGGAAATAATTTGCTTGGCTGCTTTGGTAGTTTGCCGTTTTTGGCACTGTAGTGTGGTCTTGGAGTTGATATATTTAAGTAGGGGGTGGGGACACACACTTTAATATCATGTATTAAAGTGTTCTCTTTTTTTTTTTTGTTGTTGGAATGGTGATTTTTTTCCTTGGAAAAAAATCGTTGTTCTTACAGTTCGGTTTTGTAAGCTTTCACTTACATGGGGTCGATTAATCATCATATGCTAACCTAAGCGTTCGGTGATCTAATATCGACCCTGATAGCATGCATCTTGTAAGGATAATTTAGGAGGAAATAGAAGATTTTCTGACCCTCAACAGCCCCACCCACATTTGGAAGTGGCACAGGAATGTGGAAATTAGTTTACATCTCTAATAGGGTATGTTGCCAGTGACTTATTTTTGGAACATGCAGCTCTGCCATGTCAGGGCGATGTGAAATTCTGGTGATATTAGTCTCTCCCAGTCTTTACCCAGCTGGGGGAAAGCTCTTGCTGAGATGTTCATTATGAGTCTAGCATTTCTTTCCACATCAACACATAAAATTTGATTATGTTATACTACAATATAAGCATGCCAAAACCAGAGAACAAAGACTAATCAGACAGAAACTTAGACAGCTGTGTTATTTAACAATGATGCTCCATTCCAGCACTACACCAAAGATCACACTTCTCAATCTAACTTCATAGCTTCACACCTATCATGTAACAAAGGTGACCAATAGTTAATTTCCAATGTTTCAGGAAAAGATGCTATACATACCTCTCAGCATCTTAGAGCAAAAAATCTGAACAAAGCCTAAAATGATGGGGGGGATAAATAGAGACAGATTTTAAATATTGCTCTTACAAACTTAGAAAGTTGATAGAATAATAGGTTTTGCATTAGAATGAATTTTCTGAAAGATTTGGAGTCTTAAACTCAAATGTTTCTCATTATTTAATGACTTCAATCCTCAGCTATCTGCACCAAAAATATGAGGCAAAAATCTGGACATTCTGTGAAAATCTGTACAGTTGAGAGGTATGACATTATACAATGTGTTTTGTATATTATAGTAAATAACTAAAACTATTGTAATGCATTAGCCTGTCTAATTTGGTAAACTTTTGGCACTACTTATTTTATTTATTCATTTATTTAATTTATCATTTATTGACATTTGGTTACCAGGAAATTCCCACTGGGTAGGAGCCCATTTTTAGTGGAGGCCTAAAGAGAAAAGCTCCAAAGTATTACAAAATATTTTAAGAAAAATAATTTTACAGTCTTTAAAAATAATACAAAAAAAAATACTGATTAAAAAATTATACCAAATTATACATAACATGAAAACATTGGTTAAGAATAGATGGAAGTTATATGACAATGATTGAATAGTTAGAGAACTTTTAGACAGTTTTGAGAAATTAAAGGTAAGTTAGTATAATACAAACAGGAATTGCAATATGTTGTGAGAGAAAAAAAACAGGCTTATGGTATATAAGTAAGAAAGTAAGAGAAGGAAGGCATGAATAGGTATTTGCTCACATCTAGGGATATAGTTTATTTGGGTTTTGAGCAAGAACAGAGACAGTTTTGGCTAGAATGTCTTTCAGAGTGGTTTTGAATGATGAGAGGGAGGTTACTGACATGATGGCTAGAGATAAGGAGTTCCAGGCCTTAGCAACATGGTACGAGTACAGACAATATCCAAAAGATTTGATAGGTGTGTGGGCATACAGGAGTTTTTGGTTAATGGATTGTAATGAATGACTAGGAACATAGTTGTATATAATGTTATTTAGTTATTTAGTTATTTAATGGATTCTGGATAATTTTATAGGTGGTAAGAAGCTGTGTATGTGTTAGTAGATGTGGTAGTTTGAAATAATTTAGGATTTTTAGTCCTATACAGTGGTGGAATCTGAAAGGGGTATTTTCTGCCAATTTAGCAACTTTGTTGTTAGGAAGGAAGGCAGCACCATAAAGAAGTGTGAGGAAGAGATAAGTAGCGGCAAGTGCTGCTTTAGTTACGTCAATGTGAACGTTTTTTGCTCTTTAAAACATCCTTAGTTTTTGATGAGTTTTTCTTATACAATTTTGTATATGCAGGTCAAATTTAAGATTATCATCCACTATCATCCCTCATAATTTGCTATGAAAAGTGACTTCAATAGTTGTATTATCAAGAGACAGAACTTTAAATTTTGTTTTATGTGGGAGATAGATTTGGGGGAAAAGTAGTAGCTTGTTTTTTTTAAGGTTGAGCATGAGTTGTGAGTTACAAAGCTATGTTTCAGTTGCTGTTAAAGCTTTCCTGAGTAATTGTTTGAAGGTGTGCCACGTTGTTAGATGTGCAAATGAGTGTGGAGTCATCTGTATACTATATTAAGGAGACTTGTGTGGATGTGTGAAGGATGTGAGAATATTAAAGAGGAGGGACCAAGGATAGAGCCTTGTGGTACACCACTGGTGATGGGAAGGTATGGAGAGAGGATGGGGTGCCATTTTACTGACTGATACCTATTGGACAGATAGCTTTTGAACCACAAAAGGATGGGCTGAGAGACACCTAATGAGAACATTTGAAGTAGATGTTTGCTGTGACAAACTGCACCAAAGGCTTTAGACAAGTCTAGAAATAAGAAAGAGACTGGTTTGCTGTTATATCTAGCTTTTTGACAGTATCTATATAGATTAAAAGTGCAGTGTTAATACTGTGGGAAGGACAGAAGTCATGTTCTGTGGGGGATAGGAGCTCTTCCTGCAAGAGATAGTTTAGCAATTGTTTTTTGAATACATTTTTTAAGTATTTGGTTTAAAAACAATAATAAAAAAGAGAAGTAGGTTGCACTACACTGCTGAATAATATTTTTATCTAAAAGCTTATTAAAATATTGAGCACTAAGTTGCAAAGCAGTAGTAAGTGGAATACATTTTTAACTAGCATGTAGCAGTAGTAGTTAAAAAAGGTGTAAGTAAATTTTGCAGGGATGGTCTCAGCTCCCTTCCCCTTTTTTATATATTCTTATATATTCTAATTCTGAGATCATGCCATCTTGGGAAAAAGGCAAATTCTGTTATCTGCCTTTTCTCTGAGATAGCATAGACTCCAAATCAGAATAAATATGTAGAAGAAAGGTAGTTTTCTACTAGATGAAATTTAATTTTGATTGTTGGTGTTTGCCATCTTGGTCAGTTATTATTTCTATTTAATTTCAAGAATTTCAGATTTATTATTTCTCTACATATTATTATTAACACATGTCAAGTGCATTCAAACAAGAGATGAAGAGAATTTTATACATGGGAAATGGAAGGGTAGGCTACAAATAAACAATGTTAAGACATTTATAGTGAAAAATAAAAGTACTCCTCCATTATAAATACTGCAAAGTAAAGCAGAAATATGCATGTACACTACCTGGATATGAATGAAGCAGAGGAAGAACAAAGTGAAAGGAAGACAGGAATGTACTGGAAGGATGTAGGAAAGAACCACAGCTATCCATTTCTTCAAGAATAAAACAAACGTGTATGCACAAATTTGCTGAATTTGGAAATCCAGAGAGAGAGACATGACCAGTCTGTTGTATAGGGAATTGGACCAAATCACGTGTGTCATGAACATGTGTGCAAAATGAAGCACTATGTATGGGATGAATTTTTTGTGGGACAGGTGCCCATTTTTTTACTTGAGAGAGAGAATGTTGGGGAAGGGATGTAGGAATGTCTGGGTGCGGTAAGTTGGGCAGGTGAGGAAGCAATTTCAGACAGACAAGACAAACAAGACAAGAGACAAGGGTGGTGAATGACACATGAGATGGGTGAACACCATGGTTGGCGTGAAAGTGGAGACATGGCAAATCCATGGACGTCAAGCTGGGTGACACTGAGAATTGAGTCAACACCCACTGGACTGTCATCACTGTCCCCTCACTGCTCTGATGGCTGTAGTGTCTGATGTCTGCTTCTCCTTGTGTCATTTTAATACAATGATGGAGAGCAGTGTTCCCATCCGGCATAGATGTGTGCCCACAGTGTGGCACATAATCCTAAGCACCATTCCTGGCAGTTCCTGGCAGGTGATAAATTTACCATCACTACTACTGGTGCTGGAGGGAGCCACAGGCCTATCCTCCAGGGGAGAACTACCTGAGGGGCCGAGTAGTGCAGGGGTAGCAGAGGGGGTGCTATCAGATTCAGCACCTAATATGCTGGGCAATAGTGCTGTAGCTGATGGAGTGGGTGGCAGGTGGATCCTGTGGGACACACCTACCCCACTGTGCTGTGGGGAGGAAATAAATTAAAAAAAAATTAAAAAAAAGAGAGAAAAAGTATTGGCGTGAGAGGAAAAAAGGGAGAACATTAATAACTTCATATGTGACATGCAAAGCATTGATACAAGTCTTTGACTATATTCTATTGGCTTTGCTTTTAACAGTACCAATGCCTAACAAATACCTTTGTTTACTGTTAGGACTACCCAACTCCGAACAGATGCACAGTATACTACAGACTGCAGTAAGCAATCCTTGATGTGTGCATACATTGCACATATACATACTCCAGTTATACTGATTACAGTTTACAGCAAGCCAGTGGTGACACTGCTTTACAGCTCTGAAATTACATTGCAAATATCAATGAAAACTTAACAGTATTGTATATTTGGGAAGTGTGGATTTTGAAGGCACAACCTATGATTACTCTGTAATACTGAACTATTGTTTTGCCCTCCAGAGTAATGCATACGTACCTTCCTAATACAGTTGAAAAATGAATGCTCAGTTTGATACAACTATATAATTAACCAATAAATGCATTATAACTTTTAATGCTAAAATAACACAACTGTTGGGATACATACATGCTACTTGCATCTCGCATCTAAAGGCATGGGTTTGCACATTCAGTTATCTGTCTGTGATGGCTGTGGAAAAAAGAATGCCATTAAGCATACCAATCCTGATTATATACAGCTTTTAACTGTGACAAGTAATCTCTGTAAGTGATACTTACACAATTGTAGGTTGTGCCCAGTCCTACATTCCTTGATCCAATGGTCAAGGGTATCCATCTTCCTCATTCTGAGGTTTCTGCAGTGATTCCTGCATTATTCACAAGTGCAGGGAATACCAGTAGCACTGGTCAAAGCCCAGGCCAGACTATTCCATGCCCCTGCCTGGTAATCTGAGCCATGATAGTCCCTCTGCAAGAGCTTGGGCCCATGTTCATTCACTAGTAGTCCAACAAATACTTCGGACTCCTGGACACCCCATCTTTGACCATGGAATCTCAAAAACTCTCCAGGAATGACTGCCATGCCTATCACAAATCAAGACCATTGTAGAATGATTTTTTCCCCACCAGTTGCAGGTAATGACCCTACTTGGAGTGCACACTTTCTGGATTTGCAACATTTAAAAGTGTTGCACAAAGCTTACCTTAGTGCAATGGGTCTATATCACCACATCGAATGGTGAAAAGTTTGAATGCCCTTTGTTCAAATGTAAAAGTCTGAAAGCCCTAAACCGCGAAGTTATGGAACATCGATTTTTACCCAGGGAAAAAAAAATCGGTGGGCTGTCTTTGGGGCTTTGCTATTTCCTCTACTGGTAGTGTGATCTCAAAGTTGGTATATTTAAGTAGGGGGAATGTGGGGGCACAACCCCCCACATTGGGGGTGTGGGGTTTGTTTTAAAGTTGTGATTTTTTTTTTCATGGAGCAGCAATTTTTTTCCCTGGGAAAAAATCGCTGTTCCGTGAGTTTGCTGTTTAGGGTTTTCGGACTTTTAGATTCGAAGAAAGAGCATTTGAACTTATCACCATTCGATGTGGTGATATAAACCCTAGTGCAACACTTTGCATTACACTGTGCACTGCCAATTCCTTGGTGTTGTGTTTCCACGATTGCCAGTGCTATTATTTGAATGTATCCAGTGTATGTTTGTGGCTGTTTGGGTCCTGTCTGCTACCTGGGTGGCCCAGTCATCCACTCTACATGCAAACAATATGCACATAGCCAAAGCCATTTGTGTTAAATGGAGCATTGCGCAAACAGTGCCCCCCCCCAAATAAAATTTTTAAAAAGTATAAAAATGGAGAATTAGTAAAAATGCAGAAAATCACTCTATGACATACACAATAGAAACTGTTAGTACAAATGAGATATGACTACATAGATCTGGATCCCAACTCTTATTGCAATGCACCATTAGAAAACAGGAGGGGGACTTACACATCTTTGCCCCACAAACAGCTTTGCAGAAAATACATGACACAATTCCTCACACAACCAAGTGCAACTGAATATACACTGATATCAAGACATGAGCTGTTATTTGTAAATGTATTCTATGTAATATATTTGGATGTAGTGCACTTAGTGATCACACAACCTGCTATTATTATTTCTTGCAAATATACAGCTGTGTCCTACCTTTCTGTGTTTCTTGGTCATTCATCAGTTATCTGACCAGTACTCAGAGACATGTAGTGTGTAAGCCAGACTATATCATTTACATTAAAATATGTGAGGATATTGAACGGAAACACTATGATATGCAGTTGCAATCAAATTAATGGCAGGTTGGATGGCACAAACAAGCATAGACTGCTGTTTTGGGGGCCAGGGCTGAGCTACTGTTATGGCATAAACAAGGATATGTTGCAGTTGCTACTCTCCTTGTCTTTCATCCGGTCAATTTGATCTTGTGAGGGTGGTGAAGCTGGAAACAGCTATGTGTCTCATTACTTTCAAACTTATCTCTGTTATGATTTCCCATTACAAATGTATGGTGCTAAACTGAGGCCATGCAGCGATCATCATTACTTTGGGGAGGTATCAATGTGTTAATCTTTGAGGCCTGAGGCCTACTATGCTAATGGACACATACAAATGAAATCACTCTCTGCTGTCACATGTGATGTTAATTGTTGTTCACATCTCCCACCTTGTAGTTGCTTACTGTACCAAGTGATGGAATAAAATGACATGTCATAAAATTATTGTACAATATGGTACATGTGCAGGACTTACCTTGTAAATGAAGCAGTTGCCACAGTGTTAGTTTACAGTTGACTGTGATGCAAGCAGTACAGAGCCACTACATGAGGAGGTAAAGGCTGTGGCTCTGAGGTGAGGTCAGCAGATGTCACAGGATTCCTGTATTGTGTCCCTGTCCACCCTGTAGCACTCTACAATGTCCATGCTGTGTATGTTGTGATAAGTTAAATATAGCCTGAAAACTCTTCTCTGTATCAGCCTAGGCCTATTGGCAGCAACATAAGCATTGCCTGCATCCTGTAGCACATACAAATGGAGATAAGCAGCAGCAGCTCCTAACATTCTGTCTGTGTAGACTTTCTGTGTCTGTAGTCTACTGGTTTGAAATCCACAGGAAAAACCAGCATGGAGTCTACATGTGTAGAATACTGTGCATGTCTTGTACCTTTAAGAAGCATTTCAGGGATGGCACGTGCATATAAATAGCAAGCACGTGCTAGCTTCAGTGACATTTTGAGAGTGCAGCCAGAGAGTGAGCATGTATGAGTGTAATGGCTAGTTTGTTTATAAGTTTATCTAAGTTAAAGTTATTAATCTTCAATCCTATGTATTTGTGTATAATAAAGATGCTTGAAGTGAACCCATGAATGTTAGTCTATTTTACCCTGACAAGATGAGCAACATGGTACCAGAACCAGGATTCCAGAGGCTACTTTTCAGACTTACAAGGTGAAGAGTTAACAGGGAAGGTAAACTTAGAGAACCAATCACAAAAAAGGGCCAGAAATGAACCAAAGGTAATGAAAACTTACACAAAAGATTTATTTATTAAAAAACACAAAACTGAGCATTACAAGGGTATAAATCACATTATTAAACAAGCAAGAGGCACAAAAAGTTTATTAATTAAACAAAATGTTTAAAATTAAGATATTTGACAAAATGATTATCAGAAAAGCACATTTGCTGTTTGGAATTACCTTGGAAATGCAAAACAAGCATGTTTAAAGTAAAATGAGCATGTTTAGAGTAAAATGAGCACAAGAAAAGTATACTAGGTATAAAAAGAGATTAAACAAGCAAAACAAATATAATAAAGGGCAAAAAGGGCACATTAAGCATAAATAAAGTGAGACAACTGCATGTTGTTTGGCAAGATACTGTGTTTTGACATAAACTACTATTTTGCATTGACTGAAGTTATTCAGTGCATAACTACAGTTATTCAAAGTATCTCAAAGTGTGTAAAAGTGTTTGCAGTGTATGTTTGTTACCGTGCATTTATCCTGAAGATTTATTTGTGTGCAAAGTGCAACTATTTCATAACATGCAGTCAAAATACAGCCATTTTGAAAAGGTTCTTGTGCTAGGTGTGTCTATTCACAGAGTGCCACCATTGCAGAGTGTTTCTTGCACTGCTCAGAGTTATTTAGCAAAGTACAGCCCTTTTGAGAAAGTTTCAGTGTGCTGTGTACTGTTTATTCGCAAAGTGCAATTGCTTCAAAATATTTTTTTACTCTGAGCTATTTTTGCCAGTTTATTCACACAGTGCAGTATTTTGAAATGTTTCTTACACTGATAAAAGGTAATTTCTTACAGTACAGTGATTTCAAGAGTATTCTTGTGTCCAGTAGACTTATTTCATAAAGATCAGTTTTCAGAGGCTTATTGCACTATTGGGCATAATTATAAATACCAGAATACATTTCAGGCATATGTATATGTATGCATGTTCATGCAGTTACAAGTGGACTTGAGTTGCATTGTGTTTTACTGTAATTTGTTGGTATGGCAGATGGATTGGAGAATATTTGAGCAAGAGTACGATATTTTTGTACAAGCGGCTTATTCTGACAAAGATGCATGAACCAGGGCATTCATTTTGTTTAATTTAGCTGGATCAGAGGCCATTGAAAGAGAATGTTCATTTGTGTATGCAACAGCAGTATATGAAGGAGAGAAGGAAAACCATCATGAATCAAGGGAAGACCCCGAGTGTTTGAAATGCAAATTCAAGGAAACATCTAACCCCCAGACAAATATTAAATTAGAGAGGCATTTGTTTTACACAAGATATCAAAAGCAAGGAGAAACTTTTGCAGCTTATATTACTGACCTAAGAAACAAAGCTAAAATGTGTAGGTTTGGTGACTTAAAAGATGAGTTAATAAAGGACAGATCTGTGTATGGCATTAATAGTGCTGCAGTGAGGAAGATTGTGATTGTGCTTCGTGACAGTGATTTAACGCTGAGCAAAGCTATTGAGATTTGTCAAATCCCATGAAGTTACAGAAAGGCACACAAGTATGCTTGCAAGTGATGAGACCATGATTTTAGTAGGCTCCAGAGCAAATGTAGACAGCATGCAACACATGGCTGGCAGAGGCAGACTTAAGCACATGGCAGCTGTAACCCCTGCGAGTGTGGCAGGTAAAACCCATAGTTTTACAGTAAGTTCTAAGACTAGTTCAGTGAAAAGGACATGTTCAGTGCAGTACAAGGCTGAGTCAGCAAAACTCAAATCAAGCTTTGTTAACTGTCAGAACTGTGGAGTCAATCATGGGTCTAAAAATGCTAAGTGCTTAGCATTTGGTCAGCAATGCCACAAGTATAAAAAATGGAACCATTTTCAAAAGTTTTGCATAGCAAATAAACCTCACAGTTATAAAGAAAGGCCAATCAAAAAAGCAAGTTGATCATATGGAGAGCTGCAACTCTGCTTTCTAGATAGATGGTGTGTCAGTAATTGGTGAAAAGGTCAATGCAGTACATTTGTTGGCAAAGAACAAAGTGTTTTGTACTCTCTAGATTAATGGTAAATCCACTAATCTCAAAGTAGACACTGGTTCAAAATGTAATGTTATGTAAGCAGACACTTTTGCTAAGGTGAGAGCTGCTGAGCAACTTAACGTGGCCAGTTGTGCAAAACTTGTTGCTTATGGAGGTGAAGAGATTCAAACCCAAGACTCAGGAGTGCTTTCATGTTATTTGGCTAGGAAATGCTACAGCTTACTATTCTATGTAGTCCAAAGGCCTGTGCAGTCATTATTGGGTCTCAGAGACAGTTTGAGAATGAATCTGCTTTCCTTTACCAAAGATGTCCATCATATAAGCACATATCCTAGTTCCGATTTTACTGAAGCTGTTTTCTCAGAGTATGCTGATGTTTTCGATGACGAATTAGGCACACTTCAGTTGTGTATTCTATGAAGTTAGACCCAGAGATCAGTCCAGTGGTCAGACAGGCAAGAAATGTTCTGATAGTTATGCAGAATAAAGTTAAAGCTCAGTTGGATAAAATGGTGCTGCAAGGTATAATTTGTCCATATACAGAACCAACTGAATGGGTGTCATCCATGGTAGCAGCCCACAAAAAAGGCTCAGACAAAATCAGAATATGCATTGATCCAATAGATTTGAACAAAGCATTAAAGAGACTGCATCATCCTATGTGTGCAGTTGAGGAAGCTGCAGCCCCAATACCAAATGCCACTGTTTTTTCTGTCTTGGTTGCAAAAAGTTCATTTTGGCAAGTGATGCTTGATCACAAATCTTTTTTACTGACTACTTCCAGTACCCCATTTGGAAGATAGAGATTCCTTAGGATGCCATTTAGAATAAATTCTGAAAGTGATGTCTTTCAGCATGCAATGGAGCAAATTTTTTCAGGTTATCCTTGTGCCGTAACAGTGATGATTTATTGGTTGGAGACAATTGTGAAGCAGAGCATGACAGAAACCTTGGGAGAGTTTTAGACAGAGCACGTGGAGTAAACTTAAAGCTCAATCCTCTGAAGTGTAAATTCAGACTACTAGAAGTTACATATGTAGGTCATTTATTTACTAGCACTGGCTTGCGACCAGATCCATCCAAGCAAGCAGCCAATCTTGAGATGCCAGCACCAGCTAATGTTCAACTTCTACAGCATTTTCTTGGTATGGTCAATTATTTAGGCGAGTTTATATCAGACTTCAGTGAGTTGACAGCATCTTTGAGAGAGCTGACATGCAAAAATGTTACATGGTCCTGGTTGGAACAGTACCAGAGAGCTTTTGAAGACCTTAAGCAGAAAATTGCCACCCCACCTACATTAAGATACTATGATGTCAATACACCAGTCACTCTTTCAATTGATGCTTCAGTATTTGATCTTGGCGCAGTTATTCTTCAAGAGGGCAGACCAGCAGCCTATGCATCTAGATCTCTTACCCAAAATGAAATGCAATATGCTTAAATTGAGAAAGAACTTTTGGCTATAGTATTTGCATGTTCAAAATTTCATGATTATATTTATGCTCGAGCTATACAGATTGAGACTGATCACCAACCTCTAGTCATTATTTTAAAGAAGTCTATGCATTCAGCTCCAGTGAGATTACAAAGAATGATGTTCAAATTTCAAAAGTACAACTTCAAAATGATCTATACAAAAGGCAAACTTCTTTATCTAGCTGATACCTTATCTAGATCCCCCAGAAATACAAGGGAACAGCTTCATGCAGAGAATTTTGAGTTTGATGTCATGGAAGTGCATACTTTTTCTACAAGACTTGATGAGCAGAGAGATCATACAAAGACTGGTCCAATTTTGTAAAAGCTCAACCACTACATTAATGCTGGATGGCCGTCAAAGCAATCTAGTGTACCACCTGAAAGTGCAAAGTTATTTTCCTTACAGAGATGAGATGTTGATGGAAGATGGCATTATCTTCAAAGGTCTTAAAATTGTTGTTCCTGCTTCCTTACAACATGAATATATCCAGGTTTTGCATCATGGTCACCCAAGTTCCGAATCTACCAAAAGAAAGGCAAGAGGACTAGTATTTTGGCCTTCTCTAGCAAAAGATATTGATAGTACTTTCTTCTTGTTCAGTATGTAAAAGTAATAAACCACACTTGCAAAATGAACCACTTCAGCTAAGTCAAATTCCTGAACTACCTTGGTCAACAGTAGTCACTGATATGTTTGAGTGGAACAATCAGCATTACTTAGTGTTGGTAGACTGTTATTTGAACTGGTCTGAGATTGATTTACTACCTAACCTAACAACCACTGCTGTTATCACTAAGTTGAAACATCATTTCTCAATCCATGGTAGTCCACACAAAGTTAATTCAGACAATGGTACCCAATTTACCAGTCAGTTGTTTCAGAAATTTGCAAAAGAATGGGACTTTGTACATGTCACTAGTAGTCCAGAATACCCACAGTTAAATGGACTAGCTGCACATGCAGTACAGAGTGCAAAGCAATTACTAGAAAAGTCAAAGCATGATAATATTGATGTCATTTTGAATTTACTCAATCTCAGAAACATACCAAGTCACGATATACTTGGCTTTCCTGCTCAGTGGCAACATGGTTGCTTTATAACTTGGTGAATAGCTCCACCAGATTGGATGATTAGCATGCAATTCAGCTGCTTATGCTATAACTGGCATCTCTGAAACAGAGGCTAAGACAGATACAATCCATCAATAATCTACTCCATTATAAAAATCTAGTCAAACGGATGGTGAGAGCATTTGCTACATATTTGCAGGACTTCAAAAAAAAAAAAATTCCCAAAGCTATCTTTACAGAGGAGTATTGAACTCCAGCATGTATGCTGTCATTTTTTTTACCTACATAATACATGTGCTGGAATATATTAATGAATAATGTGAAGCAAAGCCTTTTACACTGTTATCTGTATGCATTCGTTAGAAGTGCACTGATGGCATGGCCATGTTTGTCAAGCCATTTCAGAGATACGAATGATGTAAAATACATAAAAAATAGTAAGCTGTGTGATACATATGTACAAATGTTTCAGGGCGAGGTCCTTTGAATGCAGCATTTCAAATGTGTTTTATTAGCAAAATGTTCATGTGCCTGTTCTTTAGAGGGTGGGGAGAGCAAAAGAAAAGTTATTGTTTATCACAAACTAGAATAGACTGTTCTTTTTGGGGGAGGGGCAAAGCTGAGTTACTGCTATGGCACATACAAGGATATGTTTCTGTTGCTACTCTCCTCATTTGCATCATGCCTGTTGTTAGTATTTCACATCTGTATTATGTTTTCTATTTTTCCAGTGGGTACTACTGACTTCCTACCTTAATTGTTTTATCTGGTAACAGTTACTTTGGAGTTATGTTATACTTATGTGTATTATCATTCTGTTGTCTTTTAGGACTGAAAATGTCATTGAGGCACAGATCCCACTATATTGAGGCTGAGAACACAATCATAATGGATGTGCTCCATCAACATGGCTCTTTTCTTCTCAGAAGAGGTTGTCCCAATTTGCCAGAGAGGCTGAGACTATGGTAGTAGATTGTTGCAAACATAAATGCCATGGGCGGCCATGGCCATACTTATGAGCAGGTGTGCCACAGGGCCACTGACATGTTAACATCTGCACAGAGGTATGCAGCTGCTGTTGCCTGAGACCAGAGGATAACTGGTGGTGGGCCTGCTGCAGAACCACCTCTCGCCCCCATTGAGGAATTCCTTGCAAATCTTCTAAAACAGGACAACTCACAGCAGAGTGGCCCACAATATGTGATTGATGTGGGTGTCCCTCCTTCTCAGTCCCAGGAAGAGCTTCCGGATAGGTTTTTTAATATGACCAGTTGAATACGCTTGAATAGAAAAAAAAAATTGAAATAAAAGTTACTTCTGTGTCACGTGTGTCTTTTGGGGGTGACTGAAGATTAGTATAGTGGTAAGCTCAGTTTGGAGTTGTCAGCCACATTCTTGTTGAACTAACACTTCATGCAGCTAGAGAGGAGTACATGTAGTACCCCCATCTTACTGTTAAATGTGATGTTAGTCTTATCTCTTGTTTAACTAAAATCAGGAGTCCAGTGATGTATGTCTCCTGCAGATGATACGTGAAATAAAGTTATTTCAGTACTGCAGATCAATTTTTAGAAACATAATGCATCATTTTAGACCAGTTGTGTGTATTGCTATATTTTTTGTAATAGTGGCAGCAGTGTTAGTTGTTTAGCATATAAAGCGCCATAGTAGTGCAGGTATTTTCTCCCTTTTTATCATAGGTGATCATGACAGTGGGAGTGTGGGCCCTTTTCCACCTGATGTAAGTGTCTCAGGAGACACTGATGATGATGGTGGCAAAACTGAGGCACAGTTGGGGGTGCAGAAGTTGAATCTGATAAAGAGGTTGACATCCAGCCACCCCCTTCTTTTTCTATGGACACAGACAGTAGGCCTACACCTACCCAGTCCATTGAAGCCACAGATATAAAACAGGTGGAGGGCAATGACATTGAGCAGGGAAATCTGGCTACTGTGGCTTTAGTGCTTGTTGAATCTGGCCATAGCCAAAGTGTTGGCAAGGTGCCACACAGGAGGGTTGATAGGGGTGCTCAGAGGGTGCCTGCTGTCTCTCCTTCACCTGGTGCAGGTGTCTCTTTCCATATCACTCAGTGTATATTTAGGGCAATCATGGAGGCACAGGCATATTCAGAAATGTGCTCCAGACAAATGCTCAGGATTGTAGATGTAACACAGTCTGACATGCGTGACTGCCACCACTGTATTGCTGAGTCACTGTATCGGATGAATGATATACTGGAACGAGGGGTGTCTGTGATGGACTGAGGGGTGTCTGTCATGGAATGAGCAGTGTCTGGGATGGAATGTATGCTGAGAGGGGAAAGGCATCCACATGTGCGTAGGTCAGTCACAACATCTGCTGATAGCTAATGTGGCCATTCCCAATCTTGCTTCCATAGTAGCAGCACTTCTTCTAGTCCATCTTTGAGTGTGCTATCCTCACCCAGACATGGCAGGCCATGGAGGAGTTCCTGTGAAGGGAGCATGTCCAGGAGACATCGGTCATACTCTGGTAGCAGCACTGCATCTGTCCTTGAGTGTGAAGGAGCCAGTGCAGCTCCTGGTAGAGCCAGTTCTCATAGTTAGGGTGGCAACAATGAACTGCCACCTCTACCATGCATGGCTCACACCTGTCCAACATATCAAGATGAAGAGCTAGCATTGAGCTTGGATGTGTTCATGTAGACCCTCACACAGCACTTTCACATGGATGACCCCTACAGACATGCACACAGCCTGCCTGCTTCTCTTTCTTCCTCACACACACTCTCAGAACTTTTGTGTCAGCCTAGCCCCCCCCCCCCCAGCACTCTGTGCAAGTGATGATAACCATGCTATATCCCTGATTTCTTTCTTTTGGATCCAGCGATACAAAAGCTTAGTGTCTGATGCACAGGGTACATAGCTATAGTAGTGCTTAGTATATCTGAGTTTGTGTTGCTGAACTGAGAATTGTTACAAAGTCAAGAACTGCAATGTGTGTCATTATTTTATAACTTTTCTCTTTAATGTTTTCCACTACATACATATGATGCACATCATAAGACATACCATCACATTCAGATCTCAGGATTGTATAACAGCTCTGTAGTCAAACTCATCAGAATAATGATACAGCATAATGCTTACTTTGGCATGAACCTCAGCAGATGCATGCAGCAGCTGGATAGACCACAGGGCTTTCTCATCAAGATAACTCAGAACCTACTAACCATGACATGCTATATGTGGGTAGATTAAAAGACATGTCACTGTCATCTGTCTGGTATCACATTAAATTGTGACTGTTATTCTAAGCCTCTTACTTTTGGTTTAACACTTGGACTTCAGGCCAGTTGTCTAACATTAAGAAGGTTTGTAGTCTACAGTCCTGTGGAAGGAGATGGTAGCCTCTGCTCTTCTGAAACGGGAATTGATGGTTGAATGCTTATTGTGCCTGCTGTTCTAACTGTCTGTGTTATGGTTTAAGCACGTGGCCTCCAAACCAGTTATTTTACATTAGGAAGGTTTGTGGTGTAGACTCTTGTGGCAGAAGAGGATAGCCTACATCCTTCTAAGCTGGGAATTGCTGGTTGAAGGCTTATTGTGCCTGTTATTCTGAAAGTGTCTTAGTTCTGGTTTAAGCACTTGGGTTCCAGACCACTTATTATACACTATGAAGGTTTGTTGTCTACACTCTTGGAGTATTCTACTGAATTTCTGCTTTATTTAAACCTTTTTTCTGCTGTTGTGATTGCAATTTTCTGCACTTTGAATTTCTAGTACTTCTGCATTTTATAGCATAGGCTCAGTTCAAGCTTGCTGAATCTAGACTGTTTGGTATCATTTGAGCACTAAAACCAGCCATCTTACATTAAGAAGGCCCCCTGCACCCTTGTGGCAGAAGTGTGCAGCCAAGGACCCATCTAAGTTGGGGATTGCTAGAATAAGGCTCAATCCTGGCCTTTCCCTTTGTTTACTTTTTTAAAAATAGTTTAACTTCACTTGTATTCCGGAGTTGTGTATGGCCAGATTTGCTTTCATTTTACCAGAGCTGCTCAGAGCTTGCACTGTTGCCATGACAGCAACTCAGTTGTGTATTGTGAAACATTGACACATTTCTCTACCCCTAGCCCACCATTGCATAGACACTTTTTGTTAGTCTTATACCAAAACCTGGTCCATCTCGCCCATTCCTCACTAGTTACTACAGTATATGCCTTCCATAATGGATGGACAGTTTCCCACCATTTCTTGAGGCAGCCTGATTGATGGGTTTAAATCACATTGTCGAACGTTTAATTGAGCGAATCGCTATTCATCAAACCCAATTAAGCAAAAGCTTAATTAAGTGAATGACAATTTTAGCAAAAACTTTCCCAGGCAAAATAACTACTGGGCCAGCTCCCAACCATAACAAAGACAAGAAAATGTAAAACTCTGCAAAGTGGGGGGCTATGGCCCCAACACCCACCAATGTGTAGGCTTGACCCCCCCCCACACCTCCCCTAGCTAAATATACCAACTCAGAGATTGCACTACAGTGGGGAAAAGGGCAAATACCTGATAACGACCAACCATCTTCTTTCCCTGGGAAAATTTTCACTGAAATTGTTGTTCACTTAATTGAGCTTTCTCTGAATAGGGTTCAATGAATTGCAATTCGCTCAATTAAGTGTTCGACAAACTGAAGTAGACTCGATTGACATGGGCATCCTAAGGCAATGTAGCAATTGCCTCATGTATACTGACAACCAGTTACTGCTAAAATAAACTAATACAACCTGTGAGAGCTGTCTATATACTATGAATTTGGAATCAGTTCTCTCACATAACATCAAACCAGATATCAAACATATCAAACATTTTGTCAACACACATATTGCATATAACAAGCTCACAACACATAAACCCACATACATGGAGGTACTCTCTAGAAACCTACCTAAAGATCAGACACCTCCCAAGCGCAAACCTACTGCACACACTGCAGACTCAACAGAATTCACTACACATAATAGTACACACAACAGTGTCTCAGCCAATAAGCCTCTAAGTCAAAACACCTCAAAGCCAAACGTCTCGCTCATATGTGACTCCCTAGTGAGACACACAGATGTCCACTTCACCAGGGTGGACAAGCAGAAGGTCACTGTCAGCTGGCTGTCAGGTGCCAGGGTCCATCAGATCACAAATGCACTCAAGTCTCTCAAAAACAAGTACTGTTATGACTTTGTTATAGTCCATGTTGCAGTGAATGACTGGAGATATACCTCACTCTGCTATATGAAGCCAGACATGACTGAGCTCTCAGATTATCTGTCCCAGGCAGATATGTCCCTAACCCTAAGCAGCATTTCACCTTCACCCAGGATGATGCCTCAATATAAACAAAACATGTTTGACTTCAACATTTGGATTAGCTTCTGTTGTCAATCCAGGGGTTAATAGTATCTGTCAGCCTGGGAAGATATGGTTGACAGGCCATGCTGTTTTGCCAGTGATAGTCTTCACCTGTCACCTCTTGGCTTTCAGTTACTGGCAAAGGTACTTGGCTCCTCCAATGTGGCCTTTTTAGGCAATATCAGAACAACTAAAATTCAGAACATAAAATAATCCACTAGAGTCAAACAAGGTTATGCTGCTTAATGCAAGGAATGTAAATCAGAAAATGCACTCACTAGAAGAACTCCTTTCCTTGGAAAATGCCCCTGTCTGTGCAGTCACACAGAGATGGTTCAAGGCCACTGAGGGCCCCTTGGCCATGCAAAGTTACAATGCCTTCCACACATTCAGACATCAAAACGAGCATGAAAGAACCAAAGACAAAAGAGTATACAGCTTTATTAAAGAGAAATACACCACAGGACTGGTCAAACAGTATGACTCCATAGCACTAATCCAAGTCCAACTAACTGTATTTAAAACTTGCTTCCATATCATTGTTAGCTAAAGGTCCCCCACCATGAACCACAAGTACCACGCTGCCTACTTGGACCTACTTGAGTCACTCATTATACAGCCAAACACCTTGGTCATGTGTGATTTCAACTATACGTCCATCAATTTGGAGTCATATATGTGCACAGACACACTCACCCTAAGATTCTTGGTCTTTGTTAAGACTCATGCTGTAAAACAGATAGTTTGCACCAACACAAGGGGCTTGAATGTCCTAGAGTTAGCACTCACCAACATAGTGGTTCTCTGCACTAACCCCTGAGGGTTGCCCCCCCCCCCGGTCAGGTCAGATCACAATTCAGTCTCGTTCACATTCACAATCATACCTGACACCCACTCAAGAGCAGAAAGGATGAAACATTTATCCTAAGCAAACTACAGCCTCCTAACCAATTCCATAAATAGATGCAAACCGTCTGCTACCATTGTCAACAATGACAGCTATACAGAGGTGTACACAATAAACACCTATACAAATGTATAGAGTTGGCTGAATGTGAATGGATCAAAACAAGGTCCTCACAGAAAACAAGCCACCCTTGTAGGCATCAAGCATACATAGGTTATACAACAAGTGGAAGAAAGTAATGTCTACGAACAAGAGGTAACTGACTCAGCAGAGGAAGGACACCCTCCACAGCTTGAACAAGGAAATTGGCTATATTGTAAAGTCAACTAAAGCCATGTACAAACCTAAACTAGCATCTCTAGTTAAAGATAATCAGGAGACATTTTTTAGCTATGTCAGAAATCTAAAAGTGAAGGGCCACCTCTCTGCCGAACTAATGGTGGACAGTACTAGTCATACTGACCCTGAGGACATCGCCAACCTGCTGCCAGTTTGGGGCAAACTTCATTCCCTCTGTCCCCAGCAGATATATCCTAAAGCATACCTGTCACCAGTGCTCTACCTGCAAAGAGCAGTTCATAAGCACACTGTTCATGGCCAGAAAAACAGCCTCAGTTGGACTGGTTAACATCCCAGGCTGCCTACTAAATTGTCTTAAACAGGACCTAGCGGAACCAGTTGGCATTCTCTTCAACTACAGTGTAAGTACTGGCTTTGCCCCAGCAGAGTAGAACACAGCAGCAGTAATGCCCTTGCACAAAAGGGGTCCGTCAACCCACCCTGGGAGCTATAGATACCCTAAGTCTCACCAGCGGTATCTACCAGGCCATGGAGAGAATAATCATGGACCTGATCAACAAAGACATAGGTGACCTTCAATCTGTTGTACTAATACACTTTGGCTTTGTTAAGGGTAGATCATGCTTATTAAAACTGGTGGATGACTTCAGGAATGTCACCAAAGCCTTGGATGAAGGCAAAACACTACATGCAGTCTATCTTGACTAAGCCAAGGCTTTTGACGCAAACCCCCACTCAGGCACCATTGATGAACTCGTACAGCTGGGAATTAACCCATATGTCACTAGATGGGTAGTCAACTGGATCACCAACAGAAGACATAAAGTCAAATTTGGGGATTCCACCTCTAGAAGCAGACCAGTTACCATTGGCATACCAGAAGTATTTGTGCTGGGCCCCCTACTGTTTGGAATGTATGTCATAGATTTCCAGGAGAAAATAAATGGCCTGTGGCTTACCATGGCTGAAAACTGGGTGGAATCATTGAGTACCCCAATAATGTTGACATGCTATGAAAAGGCCTTACACAGACAAAAGATTGGTGTTAAAGCTATGGACTCAAAATAAATGCTAAATAATGTGTTATCCCTTACAGCCAAGGGGAAGTCCCTGCATATTACAATATTAACAGTAACCCCCTTAGCTGAAACACTGTGGTGAGAGATTTGGGAACACAGGTTGATAGCACCCTTAACTGTGATCACCATGTGTCCACAATTATAAGGAAGGCCTTCTATAATGCACATCTCATAAGTAAGACCATCTCACCCAGAGCTAAGGATGTTATAACTCCTCTGTACTCAACCCTCATCAGAACATTAATAGAATACAATGCTCCCATGTATCTGTACTTCACCAGACACCTGCAGCAGGTAGACAGACCTCAGAGGTTTTTCACCAAGGCAATTCAGGGCCTACAACATATGAAATGCATGGACAGACTCAAGGCCCTGCCACTGTACTCTGTATCTTATAGGCTGGTGAGAGGTGACGTGTGCCTGGCCTACAGAGCAGTCTCAGACCCTGGCCTAATAGAAATGCTGCACATCCACAAGTCACATAGGACAAGATTCACTCACTCTAGGGATCTTAACCTTGCCTGCAACATTAACAGGACATGCTGCAGTGATAGATATGTCTCCCAGAGATTGATACTCCTCTGAAAATAAATAACAATTCACATAAAACAGAGCTTCTCAATTGCCCTATTTAACTATAACTTAGCCATCTGGATGGAAGAAAGTAAATTTACCATGGGTGTGTCACTCATGTCCCTCTTGGATAAGGGTAGCCAGAGATGATCATACACTTGCTCTGCAAATATAGACCATAGAAGCTGTTCAATAAGGGGACAATAGTATACCATGGCTAGACTTATAAAGACCCTAAGGTCAATAGCCTAGTAACCTTATACGAACCTAACGTGATGTCTGCCTGGGCTCCATGCCAGTGTCTGATCCTGCCCTGTTGGGATGGTTGTATATGCAATAATATGATATAGCTGATTACATCAGCATTGTCTGTTGAGCATTTGATGGTACATCAGCATTGTATGTTGAGCATATGGTCAGTGATACAGTGTCACACATGCTGTTGTAAAAGGATCTCTGTAATGTCAAGTAACATCTCACACACACACACACACACACACACACACACACACACACACACACACACACACACACACACACACACACACACACACACAAAGAGTTGACTGCAGTGAGAACAGAACCCCTACCTATCTAAGTACACAGACTACAGAACAGAATACATTACGCAAAAGTGCCACGGCACAAGTCTGACTTTTACATGGCTGCGGGTTAACTTGTGGTATATGGCATCAGCAGTCCATGTGGGGGACAACAGGTTGGGAGGCCTGCATCGGCACATAGATTCATAGGTTCATATGGGGCAGTAGCCTAAGTGTAGAGTGTGTCCTAGGTGTGTAGAAGCCTAACTGTGTAAGAACACAAGTACCCTTATTGAGCATAGTTCATAGGTTCATAGGTAGATACTAGGATATCACCCAAGGGCCTAAGTAAGTCTAGCCAGCAAGGTTCCCTGACTTATGCCACCCAAGAAAGTTAATTTCCTGTGCCCCTGTCAAGCAGAGCCACAGAAGTGATTGCTGGGATGTATTTCCTCTTTCCCATCCACTCATCAAGATTTTTCTTGAAGAGTGCTAATAAGGAACTTTGCTTGACATAGATGGGTAGCTTGTTCCAGAGTATAGGAAGTCTCTGGGACAGGAATCTATCCCTCCAGCATGTCCTGTTTATTGTGGTGACAAGGTTTAGGTTCCTCAGAGGTGTAGATCAGAGGGATTGGGATTTCTTTAGGTGTAGCATGTCCAACAGCTCTGGGTTTAACATAGCTTTATATGTTAGGCAGAGATCTCCTCAGAGTAGGTGATATGCTACAGAGTAAAGCTGGTGTTTTTTGAGACGGTCAGTGTAGGGCATCTGTTTGAGGCCAGTAATCCTCTTTGTGAGGTACTTCTGTGGCCTTTCTAGCTACTGCAAATGTCTTGTCAGGTACATTCCAAAAGGGGAATTGTACTCTATAATGGGTCTAATGAGTACCGAGTAGAGGGGAACAATGACCTATTTTTTCCTGGATGAGAACCCTTTTGTGATGAGGTGTGCCACATAGAAGGATTTCCTGACTACTGTGGAGATGTGATTATCAAAGGAGAGACTACTGTCCACCTGGGCCCCGAGGTCTCTTATCACACATTCGGCATTAAGTAGACTGCCGTTTATCTGGTAGTTCATGGGTACAGAGTTTTTACCAAAGGGGATGACTATGCACTTTTTGGCATTGAGCTTGAGGCCATGCCTCTGACACCAGACATCTATCTCAGTGGGGCCCTTCTGTAGGATGTCCACATCATTTGGGGACACGACTATAGCTCCTAGTTTGCAGTCATCTTTGAACTTCGTTAGCCAAAGGCCTTCTGTATTAGCCTGTACTTCAGAGAAGTAGATACAAAACAGGAGAGGTCCCAGGACTGAACCCTGTAGTACTCCACTTGTCACTGGTTTGAAGTCAGATTTGGAGTCTGCAGCTTTTACAGTGTGGGTTCTGTCAGTGAGCCAGTTGGCAACCCATCTTGTAATGTAGGGATTTATACCTAGTTTAGTGAGTTTAGCTATAATTCCAGAGTGGGGGATGGTGTTGAAAGCCTTGGCAATGTCAAGATAGGCTGTGTGAACCACCTTACCCTCATCTACGGCTTTGGTGACTGCCTCAAACAAGTCAATCAGGTTCAGAAGGCATGATCTGCCTTTCACAAATCTGAACTGGGTGGAGTTCATCATTTGGAGGTTACCAATTTCTTTGTTTATGAGTTCCATGATGATACGTTCCATGGCCTTGCAGACCAGTCTCATCAGGCTAATAGGGCAATAGTTCCCAGGATCAGTGGTGGATCCCCCTTTGTGGAGTGTGATAACTGTTGCTGTGCACCATTCAGTGGGCACAAAGCCTGACGTGAGACTATGATTGAACATGGTGCTTAGGTGGGGAGCCAGTTCATTCTGAAGGTCATGAAAATGCAGCCTTGGATGTTGTCCGGTCTCATGGATAATGTGATTTTGGTTTTAGAGAGTGCAGCTTTTACCTGCATAGATGCAATTACAGGGACTCTGCATTCTTCCTGTATAGATATGGACCCTTTAGGGGGTGGGGGGGGGGTAAAGTTAGTACTGAACCTATCTGCCAGGATTTTGGCAATATCAGTTGGTTCTGTAATTTTCATGCCGTTGTGCTGCAACTCAGAGCAGATCTGGGTGTTGCCATTGAGATTTTTGACATAGCTATAGAATGCTTTGTGGTTGCCCTTAAAATCAGTGGCAATTTTGTTTTCGTAGCTAGCTTTGGAAGATCTTATAAGGGATCTCAGCTTCTTACTGAGGCTGACCAGGGAGCTCTTCTACTCATGGGATTTTACTCTCTTTTGCAACAGTTTCTTCTGTTGTAGAGTTTGTTTATAGCAGGGGACCACCAGATTGGCTTCCTATTTTTGGAGGATAACATCTTGGTTCTGTTTGGGATAGCACGATCCATGCACTTGTGTAAGTGCTTATAGAGTGCATTTGTGTAGGATTCACCAGTCGTAACTGTACTATCCATCTGCATGGGTGTCATGAAGTTCGCCACTTCTGTCTTAAGAAGCATGAAGCTGGCTCTGGAGAAATGTTTTACCGTGGTTTCCTTAATGGTGGGCGGGGGCGGGATGCAGATATCTAGGGTGATTGGCTTATGGTCGGATCTGACCAACGAGGAGTTGACTTCAGGTGTGGAACACCGGTCACTCATGTTGGTAATGACTAGGTCTAGGATATTGTTGCCCCTGGTGGGGGTGTGGATAAGTTGATCCAGGGCATTGGAATTTATGAAGTCCAGAAAGCGTTGAATGAAGGAGTTGGTACATGAGTAGTTTTCCCAGTTAATGGTGAGGTAGTTGAAATCACCCATTATTAGGGTGTTTGGTTGAACCCTAATATTTTCCAGTATATCAAGAAAAGAGGAGTGGGAATCCTGGGGCATGGTGAGGGATCTGTAGTAAGCTACAATTTGGATTGCGGTTTTGCCCAGAGTTAGTTGCACTTGGATAACCTCGGATGCATTATGCTGCACAACTAGCCTGGAGGTGAGGATATCCTTAATGAATATGGACACATCTCCACCTTTGGTGTTCTGGTCGAGGTTAGATGGCCAAAACGTGTGGTATAAGTTATAGCCTGGTAATGCAGACGTGCTCTCTAGAGCCTTGAACCAGGTCTCAGTCACTGCACAGATATCGATGTTCTCCATTTTAAGGATGTTTGCTTTTAGCGTTTGGGAGGGTAGACAACACATGTATGCATTGTGAATATTTGACATATACTTAGAATGTGCCCTGAATTTCTAATGTTTCCACATGTAGTTTTATGTCATACAAAGGAAATGGACAATATACAGTAATAAGAAAGCATCATGTATACAGCTCCATAGTGCAGTGAACAGTGGATTTGCACAATGGTTAACTAAATGTACATCCATGTGAGTTAAGCATGTTTATGCATTTGTAAGCAGGGCACAAACCTGAGCAGCATTGCTAATGTCAGTAAAAATAGCACTACATGGTATTTAGTGTACATGAACCCAGTACCATGTGTATGCCAGTCTACACTTACACCTGCTGCCAGAAGACTGTTGAGGAAACAGTTGTCTATGTTGCACTTCATTGCTGTAAACTGCAGTCTCACAGCAGTAAAACAAAAGTTGCACACGCAGTATTAGAACCCAGTACCATCTGTACTCCAGGCCAGGTTTTCACAATGATCAAGGGCATTAATTGAATATATCCATTTACTATTTTTGGCCGTCAGCTTCATAGGTGATCTGCCTTGCTTCGCACAAACCAGATAAACACAGCCATTACCCGCTTACGCTATTTACGCTACATGGCATATCATGCAATAAGGGCAATGAAAAAGGAGAGGAATAAGAAAGAAAACTTTAGAAATGGACACATATGAGTAAAATAGTTGTCTGCTGTCACATGTTAATGTACTTTCTCTACAAATCCAGCACTATTTACTTCATTACTGCACCAGGTTAAGATATACAAGGGTATGCCATAATATTATTACAGAATATATTCTAGGATCTGGACTTACGTTGTGAATGCATCAGTTCAGACAATTTTATTTCAGGCTTAGAATTTCCTTGTGTCTTCAGAATGTAGGCTAGATGGATGCTTTACAGCTTGTTGAATAGCTCTACTGTACTGAAATCACCTGCTTATGCTGTAACTAGCAGCAATAAAAAACATCTGCTACTTTACTGAATATATGAACTCTGTTATTGCCGGGACTATATTACGTTATCGAACATTAATTTGTTCGAAAACGTAAATATCGACCCGTAAATGTTGAACTGCCAGAATAGCGAAGTCTGAAAATGTCGAAATCAGCATTGTCGAAAAGTTACATTTGGCCCACTGCAATTTATTGATGTATCACGTCCATATGGCATCACATCAGAGTTAGTTTATGGGACAGTAATTAGCTACTAAATAAGTGTACGGAGTTGTAAGATGACTGTGCAGGAAACCTGTATTTTTATAGCATGTATGTATATGTCACATTTATAATAAAACAGGACAAGGTTAACTTCACATTCCACTCTCCCCACTGTAGTGCAATGTCGGAGTTGGTATATTTAATTAGCGGGGGTGGGGGCACAGCCCCCTGCAAAAGCAGAAATAGGTGAACTGCATACATTTGATTTTATGTGGTCGTTATGCTGCTTAGGGATAGTAGTCAATTTTAGCAAGTTGTTTTATTGTTTGGTGTGAATTCTGTTTGCTGATACATTTTAGTTAGGTTGCTTTAAAATGTTTCCTGGGTGTGTGATAATAGTTATTTTGGTTTGTTTTAAGTAGAAGTTAAGGAGTTAGCTTAACACAGGCACGGGATGTCAACTGGGACAACTATGGCTATTCGATTTTGTGATTTTCGATCTAAGATTTCACTGTTATGGTACTTTGACATTTACAGGTCGATATTTATGTTTTTGAACAAATGAACATTTGATAATTTAATATAGACCCTTATTGGCCATTGATGCGCAGTGCGCACCTAAGCACTGTTGTACGCACCAACGCTATGTGCACTGAAGCTGCACATGTGGACATAGAAATAAGGTGTCAGAAGGGAACTTATTACTTTTGCCTCTCACTGTGATATCACAAAAACATGCAGTACAAAAAGTAGAGGGAAGGTTGCAGACTCTGTAGTCAAACCCAAGACCTTCTATACTCTAATCCTACACGTGACATGCATTGAGAAACCTCCATTTCCTGTGGTTGCATCGCAAAAACATGGACAAAAATTAAAAAATAAATTTTAATGTTCTGTAGATAGATAAGATACATTTTAACAAACAAGAAAGGGGATGATACAGAACTTGTGAATTGTCCACTGCTTACAAGCACTTCTACACTTCACAGACCTACATGTACACCTCTGTAAGTATATCCTGACACATCCTCCTAATGTCATCATTCACTGTTGTCATGCATTCAACATGAACACATTGGAAGTGCCTACATGAAGTGAACATCCCTACATGGTTACAAGTTTTTTGGATTCAGCAATTCTAATGAGTTTGGACTTCATTTGCATTGTCACCATGTTGACAGCTCTGAATCTACATGGTTGGTAACTATCTAGGTAGGGAAACTGATGGGGAGCCAAGTGTTGTTGAGTCAAGTGAGGGTATTACTCAGGTATTTATATGTGCACAGAGGAATTCAGGTTTGAGATTATATATTTCATGGGGTTTTACACATTTGGCTGTCTACATTAGTTACAATTACATTGTTCATTTGGGGGTGGGGGTGCAAAATGTCATTTACATCATGGCACTTAATACGAATTTGTTGCTATTTTAAACATAATTTTCTAGCATCCAACATCTCTGGGAATGTCATAATGTGTATGAAGTTACATTTAAGGTCTGTTCTGTACAAATGTATGGACAATTACTTGCTCTAGTTTCCATGCAGACTCCTTTGCATGGCAGCATTTGGAAGACTTTCACATACATAGTAAACATGAACACGGAGGATACACGGTTACTTTACAGCTTGTTGAATCACTCCACAGTGTTGATTTCCTTCACTAGCATGCAATTCACCTGCTATGCTGTAATTTGCATACCACTAAAGTTTTTGTGTTTGCACATGAGTGTGTCCTCTGCGCTGAGTTTACTGATTCTAAAACTTTTTGCTACCATAAGCGCATCACACCGCAATGTGCACATGGTCAGAATCATTGTGCAGGCTTTACTGAATCCCCCTCATGATCTTTCAAATAACAGATAGGGTCATGCTGCTCAACGCTAGAAGTCTAAATGTCAAAATGCACTTACTTGAAGCACTCCTTAAAATGGAGAACATCAACATTTGCACCATAACAGAGACCTGGTTCAAGGCAGCAGAATGCATCCCAGCACTACCAGGCTATAATTCATTCCACACCATTCGGCCCCAGAACTCTGACCGGAGCTCCAAAGGTGGTGGTGTTTCCATATTCATAAAGGATGCACACACCTCCATACTAGTAGCCCAACATAATCCACCTGAGATACTTCAGTTGCAGCTAACATTGGGTAAGACAGCGATTCAGGTCATAGCCTGCTATAGGTCCTCAACCCTGTCCCAAGACTCACACTCTACGTTCCTAAGCACCCTGGAGAATATTAGGGTCCAACTGAACATTCTCATACTGGGTGACTTTAACTACCCCTCCATTAACTGAGAAAACTATGCAAGTGCCAATACACTTGCCCAATGTTTCCTGAAATTCATTAATTCCAATGCCTTGGACCAGCTCATTCTGATCCCCACTAAAGGTAGCAACATCCTTGACCTGGTTATTACTAACATGGATGACCATTGCTCTACACCAATAGTCAATGCCTCCCTAGTTAGATCCTACCACAAACTAATAACCTTGGAAATCCACAACCCTATCCACCCTGCAAAGGTAACCACCATGAAAAACTTCTCCAAAGCTAACTTTGGGCTCCTAAAAACAGAGGTGGCTAATTTCACAGCACCCTTGCAAATGGAGATCAGCTGTGTGACCACCAAATCACACACCAATGCACTGTATGAACACGTACACAAATGCTTGGATCTCGCCATTCCCAACAGAACCAAGACACTCTCCTCCAAAAAAGGGAAGCCAATCTGATGGTCCCCTGCCATAAACAAACTCTACAACAGAAGGAGGAAACTGATGCGGAATAAGGTGAAGTCCCAAGACTGGAAAAACTCCCTTATCAGCCTCAACAAAAAGTTGAGATCCCTCATAAAATCCTCTAATGCTAGCTATGAAAACAGAATTGCAGCAGATATTAATGAAAACCACAAGACCTTCTATAGTTATGTAAAGAATCTCCATGGCAATACTCAGATTTGCTCTGAGCTACTGCACAATGGTACCTCCTATACTAAGCCAACAGATATTGCCAATATATTGGCCGACAGATTCATTGCCAACTTTACCTCTCTCTCCCCTCCCAATGGACCAGTCACAATACCAGTAGATTGCCAGGTACCCGGTATTACTGCTGCACAGGTTAAAACAGCACTGTCCAAGGCCAAGAATGCAGTTTCTATGGGATCTGACAATATCCTTGGCTGTGTTCTACATGAACTACAGAGTGAATTGGAACCTCACCTGTGTGCCCTGTTCAATCACAGCCTCACCTCAGGCTTTGTCCCTACCAAATGGTGCACTGCTACAATCATCTCTGTCCACAAAGGAGGAGCGACTACAGACTCTGGGAACTATCGCCCCATTAGCCTGACAAGTCTGATATGCAAAGCTATGGAACACATCATCATGGACCTAATAAACAAGGATATAGGAAATCTCTGAACTCTGGATCCCACACCATTTGGTTTTGTGAAGGTTAGATCATGCCTGCTCAACTTAGTCAACTTCTTTTAGTCAGTCACCAGAGCTGTGGATGAAGGCAAGGTGGTTCATACAGACTACCTTGATCTGGCCAAGGCCTTTGATAGCATTACCCACAGCATCGACCCCTATATCACTAGGTGGGTTGCTCACAGGTAGAACGCAGTGTGAAAGTAGCTGACTCCAAGTCAGACTGCCGACCAGTCACGAGTGAAGTCCCACAAGGTTCGGTCCTGGGTCCTCTCCTGTTTGGTATCTACTTCTCAGAAGTCCAGGCCAACATGAAGAGACTCTGGCTGACAAAGTTTGCAGATGATTGCAAGTTGGGCACTATTATTAACTCCCTGAGTGATGTTGACATCCTACAGAAAGGCCTCACTGAGACCAACGACTGGTGTCAGAACCATGGCCTTAAGCTCAATGCCAAAAAATTTGTCAGCATCCCCTTTGGGAAAAACACATTTCCCATGAATTATCACATCAATGGTAGTCCACTGAACACAGAATGTGTTATAAGAGATCTGGGAACACAGGTTGACAGCAACCTCTCTTTTGACCACCCCATTGCTTCTGTGGTCAGAAAGTCCTTCCATGTGGCACATCTCATTACTAAGGGTTTTGCATCCAGGAAGAAAGAGGTCATTGTCTCCCTCTACTGTTCCCTCATTAGGCCAATCATTGAATACAATGCCCCATTTGGCATGTACCTCAGTAAACACCTGCAACAACTTGAGAGGCCACAAATGTACCTCACAAAGAGGATCATAGGCCTTAAACATTTGTCCTATATGGACAGACTAAAAAAACTCCAACTATTCTCTGTCTCATATTGCCTACTTAGAGGTGATCTCTGCTTGACTTACAAGGCCATGTCTGACCCAGTGCTATTATTAATGCTACATCTAAAGAAATCCCAATCCCTCCGTACCATACGCTACAGAGACCTCAACCTCATTACCACAATCAACAGAACATGCTGGAGGGACAGGTTCATAACCCAGAGACTGCCCATGCTATGGAATAGAATTCCAATACATGTTAAGCAGACCACCTCACTGGCCCCCTTCAAGAGAAATTTTGATGAGTAGATGGAAAATAGAAAATTCACCCCAGGGATCACTCCAGTGGCTTTACTCGACAGAGACACTGGGAACTAAGGCTGGGTGGGACAATGCCAGGGTAATCCTATGGGCTAGGCTTGTTAAGGCCCCAGGGCCATTAGCCTAGTACACACCTATGAACCTACGAACCTATGTATAGTTATGGCTTTAAAATGTTTAGAAGTAAAAAAAATATATTTTTCCCTTAACTTTCAAGCAGCATTTCTAAGTGCTCTTCTAATCACTTCTAACACTCAGGAAAATACTTTATTTATTTATTTATTGACATTTGATTACCTGGAAAGTCTGACTGGATAGAAATCAATTTTCAGTGGAGGCCTGGGAAGAAAAGCTCCAAATTATTACAAAATATTTTAAGAACAATAATTTTACAATCTTCAAAAATAAAACAAAAAAATCTGCAGTTTAAATAAAAGTAACAAATTAGGCATAGTATAAAAACATTGGTTAAGAATCAATACAAGTTACATGACAATCATTTAATATTTAGAGAAATTTTAGACAGTTTGTAGAGAAATTAAATATAAGTTAGTCTAATGCAATCAGGAATTGCAATATGAAATAAGGGAAAAAATAGATTCATGGTATATTTAGAGAGAAACTCAGGGAAGAGAATTTGATAGAAGTAAAGAATTAAGTGAAGAAGGGAGCTCAAGGATGTATAAGGAATGAAAAGGTACTTATTCACATTTAGAGATATAGTTTGTCCTGGTTTTGAACAAGAACAGAACCAGATTTTAGCTAAGATGCCTTTCAGAGTGGTTTTGAAAAATGGGAGGGAGGGTATTTATCTGATGGATACAGGTAAGGAGTTCCAGGCCTTAGCAACCTTGCACAAGTACAGACAATGCCCAGCAGATCTGATGGTCTTGTAGATAGACAGGATTTGTTTGGTTACTGGATCACAGTGACTGACTGAGAGTATAATTATGTAGAATGTTTTAGTGCCGGACAGGCAGATGGATGCTAGATAATTTTAAAGCTGGTAAGAAGCTCTGTATATTTTAGTTGATGAGGCAGTTCTAACCAATCTAGTTTTTTCTTAATTTAATAACATACTTTTTACCCTGCATGATTGACTACAAAACTACTGTACCAATTAGTTTAACTTAGATGTTTGACTCACATAGAAAAAGACTAGCTAGATTAACAATTTATTACTCAAAATTACATCTATTAACAGGTAATAAAACAGCGTTACCTACAGTATAATAATGGCAATATAAACTTCAATTAACCATATCTATAACAATATGGAAAACAGACTGCTCACAGATGCCATTTTCCTGGACTTAGGTTTTGTCTTTCTGATCAAACCACAGCAACCGTGGGTAAATCCTGTGATATCCACTCCAGTCATGGGTTATTGCTAAACTATAGCAATGATTGTACTGTATTATTTCCAGCAACCTTTTTACATCTCTAATAAAATATCACTTAAGACATAAACCAATCTGCATTAATAAAAAAGAAAACAAACCATAGTAACATTTCCATTTACTTACATTATACCATACATGTTTTTGCTTTATAACAGCAGTCCATTTTATTGATCACTCAGTTCCTGTATTCCCTTAAACCTCACTTCTTCTCCTATCATTATTCTGCAAGAAATGAATAATAGTATCCTTTGGCAAGTCATCCACCCCTGGTAGCTATCATACTGACAACACACCCCTTAGAGTTGACTCAGTAGTCAGGGACTTAGGGACACACATAGATATAATCTAGTATTTGATCACCACGTGCCTACAGCGGTGAGGAAATTATTCTATGTTGTGCAACTTATAAACAAAGGCATGACATCTAAGTCCAAGGAAGTCATTGTTGCACTGTATTCAGCATTCACGGACCTGTCATTGAGTACAATGCACCCTTTGGTATGTACCTATCCAGGCATATGCAATAACTGGAACATCCACAGAGGTTCCTCACTAAAAGCATACAGGGCATAAGTAATATGTCCTATGCAGCCTGCTACAAGGCCCTATCCCTGTATTATGTCTCCTACAGGCTTTTGAGGGGAGATCTTGCCTGGCATACAGGGCATTGTCAGACCCCACTTTGAAGGACCTCCTGCATATCCACAAAACAAACAGTAACAGAATGACCCATTCTAAAGACTTAAACCTTGCCTGTGATATAAATACGACCTGCTGGAGAGATAGGTATGTGTCCCAGAGACTACCCCATCTATGGAACAGGCTCCCCATCCATGTAAAGCAGAGTTCTTTCCTAATCCAATTCAAGTGCAACTTGGACAATTGGATGGGAAACCAGAAATTCATCCCTGGTTTGGCACCTGTTTCTCTGATGCAAACAGGTAACCTGTGAATGGTTAATCTCCCAGGCCCATGCTTACACTTATCAAGGGTATCAAAACTTGTCAGAAATTTGGGATGCATGGCTAGGCTTAAAAAGGCCCTTGTGGTCATTAGCCTAGTAAATACCTATGAACCTATGTATTGTACAGACAAATTCCATTTATTTCAATGTAACTTTAGCTCCTTACCTTTTCTAAAAAAACACTCTTCCAGTTCTTTTATCTTTTTTACAATATTCAGTACTTCAAAAACAGTTGGTTTAGATTTTGATTTCCATTTTCTAGCAATTGTTTTTTTAACAGCCAACAGAATTACACTTAAGGCCTAGCTATACCTAGGCAGTTTGAGCCCCCTAGGTGGGAGGTTGGCATAATGGTTAAGGTGTTTACCTTACAGACACAAAATGCTGGGTGTGGGTGTCACATGGGGTAACTGGTTAAGCTTAAAATGCCCCACAAAGGCAGTTAGCCTAGAACTAATTTATAATCTTATGAGCTTATGTGTACCAGCAAAAAGAAAAAAAAATATTTTCCTTAGTTAAAGATATTTGATCCTGGAATATTTCTGACAGAGTAATCTACAGGATTTTTTTTTAATCTGCCAACTCATATACACTCCCAAAAACATGCTACCAGTTGTCTCTCTCTTCTCCATCACAATCCAACATTTGCTATCTACTTGAAGAAAAATTCTTTGAAGTCTACTTGGGGTATAAAAATACCTATGGAAACACTTCCAAGCAAAAATCCTAAACCTTCTTGACTTTGTTGCATACTTGGAAGCTACACAGATGTCCTTCCTCCTTCCATTGTCCATTTGTATATTGCTTTTCCAGTTTTCATCCCAATCTAACCTCTTCCTATTGACTGTTATAGTTGGCATGCTATATTTTATATACTAATTACCCCTTTTTAAAAGCAACTTCTGTTTTAGATTTGACTAAAACCTCGAGCAGACCTTTCACTTAGGACTCCCCTATCTCTCTTTGCCTATACTCTGATATTAATCTCTGTTAGGGAAGGCAGTCAATAACCTGCAGTACAGACTTCCTCTTGAACTCATACCACTCTATTACATTTCCCTCTCTGGTTATTTGGTCCCAATACCTTGGTACCTTTGCCAGTTTTATCCAATAAATTCCAGCCCCCCTCTTACCTATTTTCTGTATGCCTACTTGCAGCCATCCCTACTGGCAAATCTCCTTTCTTCTTTCATGTGATGGCTTAGTTTTTACAATACCTTATGCAAATTTATAAATATAATTGTCTGCATGGTGGTTATTATTCTCCTTGAGGATCTACATCCCAAATCCCACTCTCTCCTTAATTCTTGAACTTCTCCCCTGCTTCACTATCATCTTTTTCAACTTTGAATTATGACTCTCTGCTTGTATTAAGTATATAAATCTTAACTGTGTAGCTCTAAAATATCCCTTTAAATCAGGTAATCCTAGATCACATTGTTCTATAGGGAAGACTAATTTAACCCACTTGACTCTTGTCCTCTTTCCCTCTCAGACAAATTAATTCCCCTTTTTATTAATTACTAACTACAACTTTTCCTGTGTTTGATAAACTTATGCCTGGTATGCATATCAAACTAAAGGGACTAAAATAATTTTCACTGCTTATATTTGACTATCCATATTCATAAAAAATGCTTCCAGTTTCTCAGTTTTTTTGTATTATCTTTCATTTAGTCTCTTCCCACATAACAGAAGTCTTTTAATGCATACACCTGAATACTTCATCTTATCATGTCCCCATAAATATGGGTATTGCTGAACATAGTCATGAGAGGGCACATACTTTACGGCTGTAGCCTTTATTTAAATGCTTGAAACTGTATCAAAACTTTCCACAACACCAAGATGCTCTTTTCTGGATTTATCAAGAACAAAATAATGTCATCGGCATATAAAGTCAACTTTTTTATTACAAAAACTAACAAAGTCCGCAACCAGAAATAAAAGTGAGAGCTGTTTATTACAAACTTTCCAATAAAAACGTAAACAACTAAACACTTTTGCCTTGTAAACCATTAGGCTTCTTCAGAGTCATTTAAGCAATTACTTAATTTCATTCATATACAAAACTTCCTAAAAGAGGCAACCAATCAATCCCAAGTACTAGTTAAAGGTAATTGAAATTAAAAGGCGTACACATCACATTTCTTGACATAACAATAAATAGTTTGTCAAAAACAAACAATTTAAAAACATTGTTTGCAACATTATGCCTTTGTCCCTTGTCCTAAATAAACAAAGGTATTGTCAGCTCCTGTTCCAATGACTAAGAACTACAAAAATAATCCATTTTAAATACACTGAAAAGCATATTTTGAGCCACTAACCAAAAGAGGCAAATGATGTTGAATATACTAAAATAATCTACATTTTTATTATTATTATATCAGCCAACAAGCTGAAATTATGAAATCTGATCTGATTTTAACTTCAAAAATGGCTTAACTGAAATGTGATCATTAAGTCCAGGTGCTACCATTGTGTTCAAAAGTAGTTGCCAACTGGACTGTCTGGCTTCAACCAATGTTTTTTTAATTACCATTCCAGTTCTATCCTTGAATTTCTGAGTCCCTTATTTTCTTTGCCAGTGTCTCTAAATATAAAACAAATAACAAAGAGGAAAGAGGGCACCCCTGCCTGGTTCCTCTGATCAAAGACAACTTATCGTTGAGGAACTCACTTTCACTTTCTTTACTTCTTTCCTCTGATCCTTCTTATATCCTCCTAATTAACCTTAGTATTTTATCAGGGAATGCAAATGCTTTCATTGCCCTAAGCATAACATCCCGGGTTACACTGTCAAATGCTTTTTCTGCATCAAGATCTACCAACAACAGAGGTATTTTCTTACATTTCGCTTCGCTCTGGATCATCATTGTTCTATTAATGTTGTCAAATATTTGCTTCCCCTCCATAACACAGCACTGATTCATATATATGAATTCTGGCAACACCTTTGCCATTCTCTTAACAAGTATAAATGTAAATGCGTTATGATCATGGTTTACAATTGAAATGGTTCTATGTATTATTTCTGCTAACCTTACACAGAATGCTATGATTTAGGTAAGTATTCCTGTAAAAGCACATCTACAGTATTTATTGAACTGTGTCATTTCAAATGTAATCTGAAAGAAAATGTTAGTTTGAAATTTAACACTACAGGAAATTTGCTTTGTAAATGCTTTTCTATTACATGTTACTATTCTTGACCTTGCTTGAGGCTGAAAAAAAGCCTGCAGACCAGTTCTCTTACTTGGTTAATAATGATAAATGTACAAACAAGCAACTAAATATAAGTAATATAAGTAACTGTCAAACTTTTTGTGACTAGCACCCCTTCATGTAGCTATTTTATCTACTCTGATATGTTTAATAATTCTCATCATCTCCCTCCTAAGCTTTAAGGTTTTAAGTTGCATACGCCCATAGGTAAATGGAAATATAAAGGGATAGAGCTCTGTGTGTACAGGCAACAAATTAGGACAAATCCATTCAATAGACATTAAAGTTACATTGACAACAATTCATTTAGACCCAGTGGTACATAGTGTATAACACAAATACTCTCGTAAAATATAGGTCCTGTCGATTTTTTATGACTAAACACTGTACCCAAGAGCAAAGGTCACTCGCTTTCTAGAATAAGAAGCATGTGAAAACATGCCATATCCCGTCATAAAATTATGTATAAAATAAATACATACACGTGTGTGTGTGTGTGTGTGTGTGTGTGTGTGTGTGTGTGTGTGTGTGTTTATATATATATATATATATATATATATATATATATATATATATATATATATATATATATATATATCTGTAAAAGCATAAGGATTGATCCACAGCACAAATTATCGATCTCAAAAAGCATCAATATGAACACATTAACATCAAAAACATCAATCTGCAAATGATCAAAAATAAATAAAACAAACATTTTTGCAGAGGAGAAAGCTCCCTCCCCCTGCACCCCATGTTAATTATATATTCCAATTCCAAGATCTCACAACATTTGGGAAAGTGCATAATCCCTGATCCCTACTGTACCATGATCTCTAACATAAAAAGCAGGTACTTTTCGAACAGCTGATTTTCGATCAGCTGCACCAACTCTCTCCCCCAATGAGGAAAACACTCCTTGATGAAAATATATACACCCATATATATATATATATATATATATATATATATATACATATATATATATATATTATCCATCCAATGCTGTCAAGTTGCATCTGACTTCTGTAGTGACTCCAACCACAGAGTATAATAGGCAAGTAAGAAGCATGACACTACATTAAAAACAAAATGTTTGAAAGTAAAAATGTTGATCAAAATGACCAATTTTGAAAGTTAAAAAAAGAACAAAAAAACTTTCCAACACTTATTTTATGCCCAGGGACAAAACCTGCACCGACTGTAACTTACATATAACAACTTCAATATTGCACAACAGAGAAGCTAACTCCCACTCCTTTCTGAATCACAACACATGCAGCCTTTAGTCTCTGTACTCTTCAAAACCAGAGTTTGGAAGTTTCGATATTCTGAACATTTGGCTAACTGACCTGCACACACACACACACACACACACACACACACACACACACACACACACACACATATATATATATTTATATATCTATCTATATATATAGGGTGAGCTGAATATTGTTGAATCCACGTTTGCTTGACATCTGTTAACCTGACAAAATTTGATCGACTATACAGATGGTTGACAGGTGTGTGAGATCATACAATTCTCAGGGTTAGGAAATATGCCCTTTCCCATGTCATCTTGGAGTTAGTATATATATATATATATATATATATATATATATAGTGGGGGAGTGGGGGGCACAGATGCTTTTATCTTTTTTTGTAGTTTAAACATTTACATGTTCTGAGATTATTGGTCAGCGCATGAGTAATAGCATGTCAATGTTTATGTTGGCATTTTAGGGTAGACGCTTTGACATTCAACATTTGGGTGTTTTGACAACAATAGGTACACACACACATATTTGTGTGTGTGTGTGTGTGTGTGTGTGTGTGTGTGTGTGTGTGTGTTTGTGTGTATATATATATATATATATATATATATATATATATATATATATATATATAAAGATATATATATATGTATAGTATGTGTGTGTGTGTGTGTGTGTGTGTGTGTGTGTGTGTGTGTGTGTGTGTGTGTGTATGTGTGTGTGGTGGTGGTGGGGGATCCTGTTAAAAAAGCTCAAATGCCAAATACAGAAATTACTGTAAAAAACTCCTAACACTGAAAGTGTAAAAGACCACAAAAGGAAAATTATTTAATTTTGTGATCTTTACACCAAACCTTCCTTTGACACAAAGTCCTAAATTGTCTGAATAGTTGCAGTGTCATGGAATTGTTTTTTTTTAAGGTAAGCAGCATGGTTAGGTTTAGAGACAGGGACAGGTTTGGGGTTTGGGTTCTCCGGCATTGCTATGGTGGTTTGGGGGCAGGGTTCTACTTTAGTGATGCATTTTAACCCTCAACTTACCTTAGAGAACCTCTTCCATAATACTATGACTTTGTAAGGCAGCTTGGACACATACTACATGCAAGCATACACACACACACACACACACACACACACACACACACACACACACACACACACACACACACACACACACACATACAAAATGCAAAATCTATCCCCTATCTAACACTAACCTGTATGCACAGACCTGCACACTAAAACTATCCCCTTAATTAACCCTAACTGTAACCATAACCTACAAGGTGATGCAAAGACAGTCCCATCCCACTTACCTCTTTCAGTAGCTCAGACTTTAGACAACTTGAATGTTCAGGAATTCAAGTGTTCTGCAAAACAAACTGTCCTCTAATTTATCAAACAAATGGACATTTGACAAATTGCAGGAGACCCATGTATACTCTCACACACACACACACACACACACACACACACACATGTGCACACACATGTATATATATATATATATATATATATATATATATATATATATATATATATATATATATATATATATATATATATATCTATGTATATCAGAAGACTGAATCCCAAAAGACTGAAAATTAAAAATATTGAATGGTGGAATTTGCCCCTTCTCCACTGTTTTGCAATCTTGGAGTTGGTATATATAGTTATTAGGGAGGCGTGCAGGGGGCTTGCCCCTGCATTAAAAATGTGTTCAGTATTTTGAATTTTCAGTCTTTTGGAATTCAGTCTTTTGGTTTGTCAGTATATATATAAATATATATATATATATATATATATATATATATATATATATATAGATAGATAGATATACTTCATATGATCTAAATTTAATTTGACTGAAATTCATTTGACTGAGACCATAATACCAAAATTTCAAAATACTGAAAACTCATTTGACTGAAACCTTACAATGCTAAATTTCGACAAAGTATTGGCAGCATGTAGACTACTGTAAAGTAAGTGAAAGGTATATGCCCTTTTCCCCACTGTAGTGCAATCCTGGAGTTAGTATATATAGTTAGGTGGGTGGGGGGCACAGCCCCCCCACATTGGGGGTGTGTGGGAGGCAGAGCCCCCACCTAGTTTGGTTTTGTATTGTCCAGTTTCTAATAAGAGGGTACATAAGTAGTTTTTAACTTCTGGAAAGAGTTAGTCATTGGTGTTGTAATTGTGCATGTCTATAGTTTACAATTTAGTATGTTGAAATTTAGCATTGTAAGGTTTCAGTCTTATGCGTTTCAGTCAAGTGAGTTTTTAGTATTTTGAAATTTCAGTATTATGGTCTCAGTCAAATGAATTTCAGTCAAATGAAATTTAGATCATGCAAAGTGTATATATATATATATATATATATATATATATATATATATATATATAGATAGATATATATGGGTCCACTTCATTTGATCGAAAGACCATTTGACCTAAACCCATTTGATCGAAAGTTCACTTGATCAAAAACCAGTATTCAAGTCAAATAACAGGGATTTGTCCCCCTCCCCAATGTCATGCGACCCTGGAGTTGGTATGTATAGTTAGTGGGGGGGGGGGGGCGCAGCCTATTTTCGTTTAAAATCTGTAGTTTTTGTTTTATTTTTTTCTTTTAAAGGAAACTGGGTGGGGGGTTTCGCCCCAATCCCCCCTAACTATATATACCAACTCCAAGGTCGCACGACATTGGGGAGGGGGACAAATTCTAGTTTTATGCCTTGAATACTGGTTTTTCGATCAAATGGGTTTAGGTCAAATGGTCTTTCGATCAAATGAAGTAGACCCATATATATATATATATATATATATATATATATATATAAAGTTAGCACTGACTGAATCTATCTTATGAAGCACCTGTCATCTATTACTTTTGGTGACTGTCTCAGTCACTGAGCTGTACTTGTTACTTGTTGAATGTATTGCTTTAGAGCTTTCACAAGCACAGAAAATAGGGAGCTGCTGGTATTAACAGAGTATAAACTGTTTCATTCTCTCTGCGTTTGTTAGTGCTCATAAATAGTTTGTACAAGTAGCAGGGGAATGGGCTATTTGATGTTCTGCACTACATATCTGAAGTTTCTGGTATTCTCCTGCATTTTGATAAGAACCTAAAGTTTACATTTTCTTTCATTAAATAAGCCATTTTAATCCCAAGGAACTTGTAAAGAGTTTTTTTTTTAAAGTTAACATACTGCAGTCTAAACCTATGTATATTTTGCTCCGCTTCTTAAGTAGGTAAATTTAGAGAATTTGGGGCTAAGCAAAACATATGTCTTTGTCTCCTCTAATATAGTTCAATCATTTGTATAAATATTTTACTCTTCTGAACTTGCTTTTCGTTATAGTTGTGAATTTCTTTGTCTGACCTTACTTTACATGTTTTTTAAAGGTGGTAGTACGTTTGATTCTATTAACATGTAGTATGCTTCTGCCCGACTCTTATAAAAGCATCTGAAGATTTTTCCTGTCTTCTAGGTACTAACATTATAATATGAAACCTGCAAAGAACTCTTTAAAGGTAAATGTAAGCTACATACCTCAGTATTCATGCAAAATATCCTTAATCCTCAGCCTTTGACTTTCTAACATGTCATGTATTTAAAACATATGGTCAGCTCTAAGTAAACACTTTGCAGCACCTATGATAAGAAAATGAGAGTTTTAAGACCATTTGAAATTGATACATTAATGTTTAGTGGAAAAAAAAACTTCCACTGAAATTAAAATATGTGTTTCTGAAAGAATTCCAATAGCTGTGGCTGCCACTTTTTTGTATATCAGACCTGTACAAAATGCAGATCAGTTTCTTGTCCTATGGTTTCTGGAAACTGCTGGGTCTAGATGAGGCTAATGGTTCTACCCTTTGCACTCATGCAGATTCAACTCAGGTAATATAAGTTTTGTTTGCCTGCACCTCTCAGTTATATTGTAAAGTCTTTAATTAACTTTGTTACATTAATCCCAGCCCTGAATTTTCACAAGTCTTTTGATCTGCAATTTTATATAAAAATCTTTCTTGGTATATCCAACTCTGGTAGGTCTGCAAAAGTGCAAAAGCAATTAGTCTTACAAATGTCAGAAACAATGAGTAAGTTATTTTCATAATAATAAGAATACATAGCTCAAAAATTATGGTTTATCTACTATTACTTGATACAAATCCTGTATATGCCACAGTGCTGACTGCATAACAACAGGAAACTGCATTCATCAAATTCTCAGGTATCTTTAACTTTTCTTTTATATATGTATTAGCTTTTGGTCCAGGGAATTTCAGGGAACTGACAACAAAGTATGTAAGCCACATCTAATGTCAAAGTTCTGATGCTCATCAGGTTTGTAGTTTGATGCTTTATGATTATCCTTCATTTTCTGATATGTCATATGTATAGAATTCTACTTGTTAAGGTGGGTACTGTCAGCGTGTGTGTGTGTGTGTGTGTGTGTGTGTGTGTGTGTGTGTGTGTGTGTGTGTGTGTGGTGTGTGTGCGAGCACGGTTATGCTAGGGTAGAATGCTGCATTATTATATGTTAACCTTGTCCTGTGGCTTTCGTTTTCCAGAGCAAGTTATGGCATCTCCATGATGTCATCTCCTCCTTGCTGTCAATCAGCCTCTGAATATAAAATGGAAATAGTCTAAGCCAAGTATGTTAGGGATGCATGAACCATTATCACAGAGGTGTTTTGTTAATTTTATGACAGAATCTAATGAAGGTGAAGAATTGAAGCACCAACTTTTTATAGGCATACATTTGTGTTGTAGAAAAAGTAACCAGATGCAATAGCAGCAGGACTCCTCCTTATCTATACCAATGATCACCACAAGAGGAGAGCAATATGTTATGACCTTTTAGCTGAGAAACTGTAGGGAATAACTGAGTACACCCTTCTGAAACCACCTCGGAACTACTGGAAATGTGTGACTCAGATGTCTTAATTTTATCAGTTGTATACAGCAAAATGGGGAAGTACACAAGGTTTGATGTGACACTGAAGGCAAGTCAATATCCCATTTTGCATAAATGTTTAAACTGAAAGTGACTTGGTGTCTCAAAGGTGTGAAATTGTAGAGTTTTAGAAGAAAATATGTGCTTTATAGTTGTGCAGTGAAATATTCACATCTAAGTTGGAAGAGAAGAAAGTGTAGAAAGGACGAAAATGGACCTACAAAGATATAAATGAGTATTTTAAACTCTGGCAGCTGAATTTCTGTGCAAAACAATCACTTTGAGAAACAATAACCTGTCAAAGGAATGCAGCAATCTGTAGCAGTAATGACACCTGAAGAGATGAGAACATAGCTACTCAATTCCCAGTTTGTAATCATCATCAAATTGATTAGATTTGGTAGCTGTATCAGGTACATGCTTTAAATGTAAATGAACAGTGTGACTATACAGTGAAAACACAATATAGGCTTACACAGGAAGTAGTATCACCCAGAATGAAATCAGATGCTATTATCCCTCCATGTAGACAGCTATTAAACCATCTACTAATAGCCCACTTACCTGGTTAACAAATGATAAATAAATATATTAAGCATTGCATCCAGTTTGGAGACCTAATTTCCAGCAATATGTTGAAAGGACTGATGCAGTACAAAGGAAGAAAACAAATGGTGCATGTTTTTTTTTATTTTATTTTATTTTACATGTGTTTATTGGAATGGTCAGACTGGGTACAAGCCCATTTTCAGTGGAGGCCTGGGGAGAAACGCTCCATTGGTCAGTTACCAAAATTTGAATGTCATAACAACAATTCCAATGATACAACAAGGTTCAAAGTCATACAAATAAGAGGCTGGAAACATACATAATTATTAAATATACAATTTTGTGGTGTAAGTACAAGTTATTGTGGTCAGAGGGCAATTATAGATACATATGTGAGAGAACTGTCTAGGATATAAATTAGGACTTGATCAAAAACTCTTGACCAAGTAGGAAGTTAAGCAGGTTAGATTAGAGGTTGAGCAAGGTGAGCAAGGAGGAGGAGGAAGATGAAATAGGGTGAGAGTAGAAAGGAACAGATATACTGCAGCAGGGACAAAAGACAGTGGAGAGGGTAATTTGTAGACAAAATTGAAGAGAGAAGAGAGTTTAGGATTTGGGGAAATTAGCTGGGGCAGATACAGCAGCAGATTGTTTGTGAGTTATTCTTTTAGAAGTTTTTTTAAATTGGGGTGGGCTGGTAGTGTCTATAATATGTTGCGGAATAATTTTCCAGATCATGGAAATGTAGTTAGAATAGAGGGAGTTTCCAGCCTTGTTGTTGCTTCTAGACACATTTAGGAGAGTTTTGTGAGAAGATTGGAGTTATCGAGTGGTGGAATAGGGAAGACGTATCTGTTGTAGAGCATGGGGTTCTTTCAGGTTGGTGTACAATTCTGTAGTCAGAGATGAGCTGGGTGTAGGTTAAAAGATGGGGAAGTTCTAGCCATTTTAGTTGGTGTAGGACAGGATAGTGGTGGGATCTGTGTGGTGAACTGGTGATGAATTCCGCTATTTTGTTGTAACAGGAATTGAGTTTAGATGGATTTGTTTTGCTTATGTTACTGAATATAGGGGGGTATAGAGTAGTGTGCACAGGAGATGAGTTCTAGTTGTGTCTTGTCTGGTTTGATTATTAAGAAAAGGCTTGATTTGATATAGGGAGATTAGTTTAATGTGAGTCTTCTTAATAGTCTGAGCTAGATGTAGGTCAAATTTCATTTTATTGTCGATTATTGCACCTAGTAATTTGGTTTTGGAGATGGCTAATATAGTGGTGGTGTAGGTGGAGTGCATCTGAAATGTTGTAGGGGTATTGGGCATTTTGGTGGGGTGGAAGAGCATCAGTTTGGTTTTAGATGGGTTCACCAAAAGTTGCATAAAAGGACTCAAGTTTTTACCTTCTTTAAAAAGCAGAGATGCAGTCTTGAAGTTACAACATGCAAGTTCAAGGTTTAAGGGAAATCAAAAAATAAAAGCACAATGAAACAAGAGAACAAACTGTATACAAAAACAACAAACTGGCCATAGATTCTCAAAAAGTATACAAATTTAATAAAACACCATAGTCAAACTATAGAGCTTCAGCCTAAATGCCTTCAAAGAGTATAAAAAACACTAAATGAACATCTATTATATATATATATATATATATATATATATATATATATATATATATATATATATATATACACACACACATATATATATATATATATATCATATATATATATATATATATATATATATATATATATATACATATATATATATATATATATATATATATATATACACACACACACACACACACACACACACACATATATATATATATATATATATATATATATATATATATATATATATATATAGTACATTACAAAAATAAAATACACAATCAATTATAAAATTAAACAATTAAGATACCTCCAACTGCACTCTGCATTTAGATCCAAAGTAACATACTTCATGATATAAACAGATTCTTTGTGCAAAAGTTTATTTTTAAATGTCACATGTTCACCATGTTTAGGTAACACTGGTTCAAGAGCAGTGTCCTGTAAACCAGATGGATCACCATGGTGGTATAATCTAAAATGTAATGCAATAAGGCCATCAGATCTAAACTTTTTCAGGCCCCTCACATGCTCTTGCAGCCTTAATTTGAAGGGTCTTTTACTCTCACCCACATAAAAAATGCAGGGACATCTAAGGGCTTAAATAATGCTTTCTGTATTACAAGTATACCTTTTAACAGGATTGAATAATACTTTTAATCCTTGGGAAAAAATATATAATAAACTGACAACTAGAACAGCCACCGCAGGGAAAAGTACCAAAAAAAGGGATCCCTATACACAGGACTGATAGGTAACTGAAAGCTACTGTGTACTAACATGTCTTTTAAGTTCCTGCCATGTTTATATGAGATAAGGGGAACTCTACACAGGGCAGTAGAAAAATCTCGAAGTTGTAATAAGAAAAAAACAATAATATATATACTCCCAAGGATTTACTAATCTTCCATGCAAGACTAATCTAGTCCTGCATGGAAGCGGTAGTTTAAGAGGATTACGGCAGCGTGCCATGCGTATTAATGAAGTTGCGCTGTCTGAACTCCTAATGCTACACGGAGCATGAATGAGTGCAGGGGCGTGTCTGAGAGCACAGCTCTCAGAATAAACATGCCCCTGCAAAGCAGAACAGATGAATGTGTAAATAAAGAGCGAGACCGCTCATAAGTGTCCTCATATCTCCACCAACAATCCCCATGTATTCAACAGCAACAGTGCACTTAAATAAAATGAAGACACCCTAGTAGTAATTTTTTTAAAACCCCGTGTACAGCTAACCATAGGTGCGATGGTTTGCCCATCGCTTAGCTACAGGTAAAGCAGCTGAAAAGGCTGAAGAGGATATCAAGGAATATATATGCAAATGAAGCAGCACAGCAAAAGTGTAGTGGTTAGAGCATCCGCCTAATGAACAGGCATTCCCAGTTCGAGTCCCACTGCAACACATATTTTCCATGTGAAATCTGTATATGAACATATTTTTACATCTTTTCGTTGTATAACCTATATAATAAAATTTAAATGTGACCTGGAGTACTGCATTAAATGCACATGTGAAGTGTCAGTGTCATAATGAATAAGGCACTAGTAAGCAGGTTTAAGCACAAATAAGCTGTAATAAGCATATATCAGCACTAGTAAGTGTGTTTAAGTGAGTTTGCGCAGGGGTAAGCATTGCCCATGCAGATTAAGCAATGTAGAAGCTGAGTGTAAGAAACTGTAACCAGAGGTTAGCAGTGATTACCTCTGCGCAAACCCGTGCAAACCTGCTTACAGCTGCTTTAAAGTGCCTTAATCACTCTGTACCCAACTGTGAGTGTACTGCCCAGCAACAAAATAAACAGCCTCTGCAAGGTTTAAACCCAGGACAATCTACACTACAGTCACAATAGTTAACCACTAAGCCATCAT